>NC_089587.1:87542938-87838795 GCF_019320115.1 Miscanthus floridulus
ATCTCATATTTTTATCAAATACCACACTTCAAGATAAAACTAACCAAATTTGGTTCACCAAAATTGGACACTCCTAGCTTCAGATATGATTTTTTGAAACATACATTCAAATATAGAAAAATAAATCAGAAAATCAAACATCACACAGACTGATAACCGGGGCCCACGGTCAACGGGGACCCACTCGTCAGCGAGACCAAAATAGGGGACGACACTGACCGGTGAGAACTCGCCAACGGTGAGATCTCCGGCTGTAGCATCTTCACCACTGCACTCATCTCATCCACGCGCATCGACTAGTAGGCTTGGTTGGCTCGGTGGCTCACCGGAGCAAGCTCGACGGCGGCCGTGGCGGACGATGAAGGTTGACGGCGGTACGCCAGCCATCTCCGGCTATAGCACACTCAGGAGAGGATGGCTACTCCATCCTGGTGACCAAGCGGAGCTACACGGCGCATGTGAGGGCTCGGGGTGGAGTCGGTGAGCTCAGCCGTGTGCATGGCCGTGCGGTGGCGCATGGAGCACAGCGGTGCTCACGCTGTTCCGGCTAAACGACGGTGAAAAATGGATCTCCGTCATGCCACAAGCGAGGCCTAGGGTTACTTGATCTAAGGCGTGCGAGAAAGGAGTGAGACGGTGAACCAACTCGACGGTGGCGAGCTCGAGTGCCATGGCGGGCGTGGGTGGAGCGGCGACTCGTTCCAGCGCCGTCAAGTGGTGGCGTCATTCCTAACTCCGACCTAAGCTTCTAGACTCTAGCGTGGTGCTGGACCAAAGAAAATGAAGGCATGTGGTGTACTTGAATGGCGGGGCCACGGTGAGCAGCGAGTGCGGCGGTGCTCCGGTGACGACAGCGGCTGCGGCGAGGCGAAATGCAGCTCTACCTATGGTCGGTAGGTGGTGCTGGTGGCTCGAGGAGGTGAAGGTGATGGCGAAGCAGCTGTGGCCGAGATGAAATGGCCGGCGAGGCTACGTCGGCGGTGAGCGGCTACGACGGAACTACGGTGGTGCTGCGGTGAGCTCGGCACTGCGCTTGGAGAGGCAAAGTGAGCAGGAGCGAGTGAGAGCGGGCGAGTGAATAGGGTGGCGGGTGCGCGGTGCTTAAGTGCGCACTCGGGCCTAACCGGCTGGGCCAACGCTGGTGTGCTGCCGCCATGTGGCTGTCGACGAAATATGGTCGGCAGTCCACCGAGGGGGGTGCCCGTGGTGGTAGATTGTCGGTAGACGGTGCGCGTAATCAGGAACCAGATGGTGACACAAGGCGCAGAGATAGCGATTTAGACAGGTTCAGGCCGTCTGGTCGACGTAATACCCTACGTCCTGTGTCTTTGGTGTATTGTATTGAGATGTATACAGATTAACCTCTTTGGATCTGTCCTCTAGGGGACCCTTGCCCCTCCTTATATACTCCGAAGGGACAAGGTTACAAGTAAAGTATCCTATTTGGTACTATTACAATGTCTTGCGGTGCACGCCAAGCAGCGCCGTGCACGCCTTGATCTCACGGGCCAGGCCACCTCGGATGGTGCGGCCCATGTACCATCTTGTGGTACCCGGGGGTCTATCCCCCACAGCTAGTCCCCGAGCGCCATGTATTCTGATGCGACACGCCATTTTAACCTTCTCCAAACAGTGAGGCTTGAGTTCTTGACATCTTCGACCACCGTTGTCACTGGAGAAATAGGTTGTCCGAAGAATGTATGGTGCTCTTAAGAAGAAAGAAAAAGATTTCCGTCCTGGGAAGTGTGCCCACTTGTATTTCTAAAAAGAAATGTAAGTGCGTCTTGAAGCGTAGCGTCTTTGATCATCAGAGGCATAGGGGTCGAAAAACAAACACATTCACCGCAAGGTGAAGTGTGCCCACTTAGTCCCCGAGCCTGGTAGTAGGTGACGTAGGCACGTGGTGCCAGGGTCTAAAAAAGAATTCCCAGTTAAGTTGAGAATCCAATCATCGTACAGGCGATACGAGATGCACCGGCAGGTGCATCGTGCCGATGTAGTCCCCGAGCTTGCTAGAAGGCGAGGTATGAGCCTTGTAGCAAGGTCTAAACGAGAAAAAATATCCCAACTGTATGCGAGTTGCCAGTCGCATGTAGTCGAGACGCAAAGTCCCCGAGCCATGGTCGGAGAGTGGTCGAGGCAGTCCCCGAGCACAGGTCGAGGAGCGAGCGACGAAGTCCCCGAGCCGTGGTCGGAGAGTGATCGAGGCAGTCCCCGAGCACAGGTCGAGGAGCGAGCGATGAAGTCCCCGAGCCGTGGTCGGAGAGTGGTCGAGGCAGTCCCCGAGCATAGGTCGAGGAGCGAGCGACGAAGTCCCTGAGCCGTGGTCGGAGAGTGATCGAGGCAGTCCCCGAGCACAGGTCGAGGAGCGAGCGACGAAGTCCCCGAGCCATGGTCGGAGAGTGATCGAGGGAGTCCCCGAGCACAGGTCGAGGAGCGAGCGACGAAGTCCCCGAGCATAGCTCGAAATTACTGCAATACAAATTTGTAGAATGGTAGTACATGATGTACAAAATAATAAATTATGGAGAAAAAATCAGCGGTGAAGAAATAGCGTATGATGCTCAGCAGTCATTTGCAAATGAGCGTGATGTGATAAAGCAGTTGGTGCTTTGTAAACATCAGTGTTAATATGAAGTTTGTGTTTATACTTAATATAAACTGCCCAACCAGTTAGTATGTAGCTGAGTCTCCAGCCCTAGCTAGCCCGTTAACCATAACGCGGGGCGCGGAGCCCGTGCACGTGTAGGAAGAACAAAGCGTCGCTAAGGAGCCGCTGCCGACCACCCATAACGCAGAGGGCGGACGCTCGTGCATGTGTAGGGAGGAGCCGGAGACAGGGCCATCTCTGGAGGGCATCGAGTGTCAACATGACTGGTCAAGGATTTGCATTAAGTATAGCTGTATGTTATATTTAAGATGGTATACATGGACAAACGTTATTTGAAGAATAATTATGACAAGGACGTTGTGGAGAAACATCGTAATGAAAATTATATTGAATATAAATATTAGAAGTGTACTTATCTTTGGATAGAGATCTGGTTGGTGGCGATGAAGTTGTCCGGTCCTCGAGCTTTTCGGCCTGTCGTCATGACTGTGGTCGCGATTGTCGTAGTGCCGTTCTTCGTGGTGATCATCATTGTGACGTGGTCTGGTGGTCGATGTGGTCAGAGCTCAGCAGAGCCGCTCGGGACGTGGTCGACGTGGTCGCGGTCGACGTGGTCGGAGCTCGGTGGAGCTGCTCGGGACGTGGTCGACGTGGTCCGTGGTCGACGTGAGCTCGGACGGCTTGCTCAATCGGTGATGGTGTAGGAGCAGTAGGAGCAGCCTTTGCCACTGCTGGAGTACTCGTCGTCGTCGTTGGCTTGTGTGTTGATCAAGCTTGGCTCTTGGAAATTGACGTAGAGCTACATGGCACGCGTATATGCATGCATACTTGGCCTTGCTTGCTTGCGTCGGCTTCATGGTGATGTTGTCGTACGTCCTTGCCTGCTTTGCCTTGTGTTGATCTGATGCCGTAGTCCATGGGCGCGAGAGGTTGCCGAGCATCGCTACGAGTGAGCAAGAGGCGCGGCCGACTATGCAACGTATATGCATGAACATGAATACGTGTAGCCCCTGATTGCTTGCATGGCCATGACGTTTGCATGCATATATCCATATATGATACATGCATATATCCATATATGATGCACGTATATATCCCGAGCACGGAGTGGTCTGGCGATATATCCCGAGCACGGAGTGGTCTGGCGAGAAGTCCCAGAGCACGAGCGTGGTCTGGCCAGAGTCCCTGAGCACCGTAGTGGTCTTGGCGAACCCCGAAGCATGAGCTCGCTGACCGAACTGTGTTCCTGAAAAATAAACACGGAGAGCGGTAGTACATGATGATGTACGAAATATATTGACCTCTCTGTAGGAGGTGAAGTAAACACTTGGTGTTCGGTTGGCGATGAATTATACTTGGTATAATATTCGAAAAATAACATTAGCTGTTTTAGCCCTTTTGTTATGTAGTGGCGTAGCGCGATGTATTAACCTGTCCTGAAGAATGCGCCAGCCCTGGGCTGACCAACATCTCGTAGCGCGAGGTACGGAACGCTGCCGCGCGTAGAGTGCCAGTGTTACCAGGGAGCGACTGCCGACTACCCATAGCGCAGAGGGCGGACTCTCATGCACGCGTGGGGTGGAGCCGGAGACAGTGCCGGCTCTGGGATTCTCAAGCAGGAAGGAAAACGTATCGGCGAACCGTTGTAAAAACTTATACATGTTTTGGATTGTATGTATGGAGAAAATTCGACGCGGAGCGCACCCTAAGGGTGGTCGGCGGAGGTGTATGACGATCGAAGAAATTTTCAATTAAAAATAATACTTAGCTTCATTGACGACCGGTGGGTGTAGTCGGCGTGTTGCGATGTTCGAGAGATGGCTTGACGTGTCGTTGGCGATGAAGTTGTCCGGTCCTCGAGCTTTTCGGCCTGTCGCCATGACTGTGGTCGCGATTGTCGTAGCGCCATTCTTCGCGGCGATCATCATTGCGACGTAGTCTTGTGGTCGAGGTGGTCGAGGTGGTCGGAGCTCGGCGGAGCCGCTCGAGACGTGGTCGACGTGGTCCGTGGTCGACGTGGTCGGAGCTCAGTGGAGCCGCTCGGGACGTGGTCGACATGGCCGGAGCTCGGTTAGCAGCTCGCTTGATGGCTGGAACGAAGTTGATCTCGTGTTGAAAGCGTAGATGAGCACAGCAGCAGCAGCCGATCTGATGCAGCTCGGCGAGTAGACGAGCCGCAGGGAAAAATCATCTGGTAGGCGGCTTGTTTCTGGAGCGTGGATCTGTTCCGTACACGTGTATGATGTATCCGTATATGCTAGTTGCATATGGTCTTTGTTGTCATATCCGAGTTGGGCTCCAGAACTCTTGCTATAGTTAATGCAAGCCGATCTTTTTGGTTTGCATAACCCAGAGACGGATTGTCTCACGTTACGTGCCGAATTTGACGAGTCCGTTGCTGATCGGACTTCGAATGGATTGCGGCGACTTGGTTGACTTGCTCCAGGGAAAACCTCAACTGGCATGTTGCTAGCTTGCTGCAATCTACAGTGGTAGCGCTCGTTGCTAGGCTTGCTGGAGTCGGAATCCTATACGGATGTCGCGTTTGGGGCCGGGCACTCCGCATCTAGCGCCAAACAGAGTAGGACCGATCTAGATGAGGTATTGGCCAACCTCATGATGAAAGGCATCTAGATCGATGTAGTCGGCGAGTTGATGTTGACTTGATGTTGTCGATGAGTTGACCGTGTAGAACGGCGGGGATCAGCTTGGGAAAGCCGAGCTGCCGTGGAAGGATGATGATCTTGAGTTACGCCATCTGGTTCATCAGGGATCAGCGCGCACGCCCCCTAAAGGGGTCCCCTACCTGGCGCGCCACTGTCGACGAAATATGGTCGGCAGTCCACCGAGGGGGGTGCCCGTGGTGGTAGATTGTCGGTAGACGGTGCGCGTAATCAGGAACCAGGTGGCGACACAAGGCGCAGAGACAGTGATTTAGACAGGTTCGGGCCGTCTGGTCGACGTAATACCCTACGTCCTGTGTCTTTGGTGTATTGTATTGAGATGTATACAGATTAACCTCTTTGGATCTGTCCTCTAGGGGACCCTTGCCCCTCCTTATATACTCCGAAGGGACAAGGTTACAAGTAAAGTATCCTATTTGGTACTATTACAATGTCTCGCGGTGCACGCCAAGCAGCGCCGTGCACGCCTTGATCTCACGGGCCGGGCCACCTCGGATGGTGCGGCCCATGTACCATCTTGTGGTACCTGGGGGTCTATCCCCCACAGTGGCGGCCACAGCCTATGGCTGGTTGGCCATGACGCCGTGCGCGGGCGCCGACTCAAGTGCCACTGAATCTGTCTGACAGCGTGACTTAGCGATTCAATTACTCCTAATCTGTTATGAATTAGCAAAAACTTCCTTAATGAAAGTTGTAGATCTACATGAGATCTCTAACTTTGCTTTAAGAACCATCATCTAATTCTCACTGGTTAATAAACCCCTCTGCTCCAAAGTGAGGTACTTTGAAACTGAAAATCGTTTCCACACTTTGAAAATTTCCTGTCACAAAACAACATTTCCTTGCAACTTGTGAGCTATTTTTGAACATGCTATGCACTGAATTAGACCTTGACCCAAAAATAAAAGTTGTTACCCTAGTCAAGTACTATAACTTTTATTTAGGTCACATAGCCATGCAAATACTCTAAGCTACTGTTCAACTTTGGTCAAACTAGTATCATGAAAATGGCATTTCAAATGAAACCAACACTTAGAAGCAAATTGGGCCTATGTCATGAATACAAACATTATTCCATTTACCATCCTAGATGTGTCTAAGGTGTTTTCATGACCTCACAACCATCTTATACATAGGCCATACATGATTGCAAGCATAAGCATATATATAAATCAACATTTCATGTGACAATGTATAAGAAGGAGATGAAATTTCATATGCTCATGTTCATGAATGCTTGGATGATGCTTGTGCTCATGAAATGCAGATGCCAAAATGCAAAGCTTAACACAGGGGTGTTACAGCCCCTCCCCCTTATAAAAATCTTGTCCCGAGATTTGCAAGACCTACCATTCTTCGTAAAAGGCGGGATAAACCTCACATAAGTAATCCTCCCGTTTCCACGTGGCATCTTGTTCACTGTGGTTATTCCACACCACCTTGTAAAACTTAATGACCTTGCTCCGTGTTACTCTTTCCATCTCTTCTAACGCTCGGATTGGTTTCTCTTCATACGCCAAATCTGATTGGAGCTTAATGTTGGTGGGTGCAATGGCTTCCTTAGGTATACGAAGACATCTTTTCAACTGAGAAACATGGAAGACATCAAATATCACACTCATTTCTGGAGGAAGTTGTAACTTGTAAGCAGCATTTTCTTTTCGTTCAATAATCTTGTATGGCCCTACATATCTAGGCGCAAGCTTTCTTTTTACTCCAAATCTCTGCACTCCCTTCATAGGTGACACTTTTAAATATACATAATCTCCCATTTCAAAATTTAGTGTTCTTCTTTTATCAGCATAACCCTTTTGTCTTGACTGAGCTACTTTCATATGCTATTGGATAATGCATACCTGCTCTTCAACTTCGGTGACAAAGTCAATGCCAAAGTATCTTCTTTCACCGGGCTCAATCCAATTCAAAGGAGTTCTACATTTCCGACCGTACAAGGCTTCAAAAGGAGCCATCTTGATGCTCGCTTGATAACTATTGTTGTAGGAGAACTTGGCTAAAGGTAGCCATTTCTCTCATGAACCCTTGGAAGATATAACACAGGCTCTCAACATATCTTCTAAGATCTGGTTTACTCGCTCAGTCTGTCTAAAAGTTTGTGGATGGTATGCTAAACTTCTGATTAGTTTAGTTCCTAAGGCCTGGTGCAAGTGCTCCCAAAAACGAGCTATAAACTGTGGTCCCCGATATGAGATTATGGTCCTTGGTACTCCATGTAGCCTCACAATCTGAGAAACATACAGTTCGGCGTACTTTCCAGCTAGATATGTTGTGTTAACTGGTACAAAATATGTTGACTTGGTGAGGCGACCTATAATGACCCATATGGAATCATGACCTTGTTGTGTCATCGGAAGGCCGGTAATAAAGTCCATACTTATTTCCTTCTATTTCCAGCCTGAAATAGGTAAAGGCTGAAGTAATCCAGCAGATTTCAAATGAACGACATTTACTCTACTGCAATTATCACACCTAGCGACATAGGCGGCGATCTCTTTCTTCATCTTGGTCCACCAAAAATGGATTTTCAAATCTTGATACATTTTTCTGCTACCCGGATGGATAGATAACTTGGATGAATGAGCTTCATCTAAAATTTAATTTCTAAGCTTATGGTCTTTCGGTACCACAAGTCGGTCCTCAAACCATAGCACACCTCTTTCATCCAACCTAAAATGCTTGGTTTCTTGTTCCTTCATCTTTCTCTTGATGTGAAATACACCTACATCAGTCTTCTGTAGTTCTATGATTTTTGTAAGACCCTAGGTGTTAGGCTTGCATAATTTCACTTGCATTGCATGAGCATAATCATCAAGCATTCATATATAAGCTTTTACATGTGTAACGTACAATTGAAACATGCCTTGTTATTTTATGTTTCCATATGTGTATGCTTATGATCATGTGTGAATAAGTGTCAGTGGGTGATGTTGGTCACTAAAACACCTTAGCTACACTTAGAATGGCTAATGGAACAATGTTCATGTAGATCACTTTATCTAATTAAGCTCCTAAGTGATGATGTGCTTGTTGACCCGGGAAGTATTTATAGGTAGCCTATATATAAAATGTGTGTGGAACCTTAGGAATACCTTTAACATGTTTAGAATGTCACTATGAACAACTTTGGTATTCATGACTATGGCTAGTTTGGTCTCTAAGTCGTAGTTATAGTGTAAGTCATCATTTTCAAGTGGTATATTTGACCTAGGTTGAACTATGTCCTAGAATGTTTGCATGGCAAAGCACCCTTAAGCAAAGTTGTAGTACTTGATTAGAGCAACAACTTTTATTTTTGGGTCTTGAGCTAATTCAGTGCCAAGCATTGCCATTTTGAGCTCACAAGAATCAATATTTCACTGATTTTGGAACTTGAAAAATTTTCTAAGTCATATTGAGCTGATAGTTTCGTTGTGGCTGACTTTGGGATGATTTAACTCCATAACCGTTGCGAATTAGGAGATGAGTTCTAAAGCAATTTTGTAGCTGGTATGTAGCTCTATAATTTTTGTTTTGGCATCATGCACAAATTCATTTTGGTTTAGGAGATGGGAAGGCTTGAAATCACGTCGTTAGGTCTGCCATCAGGCTCTGATGGACGTCGCGTCGCGCCGTGTCGTGGCCGACTGGGCGCAGTGCCTGGCCACCGTGTGGCTGTCGCTGGTCGGCGTTGAGCCCTCGTCGCAACACACTGGCACGTGATATCTGAGAGACCGCGCTGCTCATTCCGCACTCACGCGCTCACTCTCTCCCTCTCCACTGCTCTGTCTCGCTCTCACCATGGAAGCACCGAGCGTTGCCGAGCCACAGCGCTGCTCTGCCTTCGCCTAGCGCCCGCTCCACCGCGCCATGGCTGCCTCCACCTTGCCAGCAGTTGCGCCATGTTCTCCTCTACCTCCTCGACACGTTAGCAATGCCAGACAAGCTACAGTGAGGGATTCACCGTTCTCGTCCTTGCCGGAAAGCTTGGCTTCCATGGCCGCCTTCACGGCGAGCTCGCCGCTGCTCGGCTCCGTCGTGCATTCCTTCGCATTCTTCACGTTAGAGCTTGGTTAGGGCGTTGTCTAGTTTGTAGCATGACCTCACTGCGAATGGTTGCCTCACCGGTGCAGAACATGACGACTAGCGTCGTCGCGCTCTCACCGCCGCACCGCCGCGCATGTGGACACCCTTGCCGGTGCTTCCACCCGAACCCTAGATAGTCTAGATAGGTTCGCATCATCACCACAGAGCTCTTGCGCTCCTCGCCTAGACTTGCCATGGCCAAAGACGGCCAGTGCACCTCTGCGTAGCTCTATCGTGCCGCCATGGCTGACGACAAGCATGGTCCGTTGCATCTATGCTGCCACCACGGGTACTAGTCGATGCGGGTTAGTGAGTAGATCACGTAGGTGGGGTCGGTTTTGTCGGAGTGCTCACCATCGGTGAGATAGCACCGGCCGACCACCGTGATCTGTTTTTGGGTCACTGGCGTGTGGGGTCCTCTGATCCGTGGGTCCATGATGTCACTATGTCAGTGAGAATAGTTTAGGGTTTTAGTTTATTCTTTTCTAGATTTTGTGCTAACTTTGAAAAAACATAAGTTGAGTTGTAGATGTCCAATTTTGGTGAACAAAATTTTGTTGTGTTCCTCATGAAGCGTAATATTTTATAAAAATATGATATGTATAGTTTATAGTATTTTTATTGGTGAATAAAATATAGCTAAATAAGTGCTTTTTGAATGTTTACAATTTTATAAAATGTGTAACTAGAGCTAGGGATGTGATAAAATTGTGATTCTAATTTTGATGGTCTTGTGTTGACAATATCTAGCTAGGAAAAATAATAAACTTGCAGTAAACTTGATTGAAATTTGATCTTTCTATTTATCTATTAATAAATGGTGTTTTCTGAGGAAAATTATGGGGATAAAAATAAGTGACATATTGCCATGCAAATTTTGGTGTAGTAGTATGTCACTAGTATGAAGCTAAAAAAATATAGAATCTATTGTTTGACACTTTTCTATAGGGTTAACTATTTTTACTAAAATAAACCTTGCTAGCTTGTCATTTTTGTAGAGGATGTTATACATGTTCTAATGGTATGAACTTTTTATAGTAGTCTATTGGGAGCACTTGGAAGCCACTATAATTTTATGAGAATTGATTGTGCACATTTAGTATGTGTTTGTTATTTCACCTAATTATCTAATTAAATTAATAAAGGCATGTAAATAAATAAATTGTGCTTAACCATGATGTTTTCTATGGTACTTGTGATACATATAAACTGTTGATGTTAATAGTAAGGCTTAGAAGGAATTGGTTGTATGCAACTAAGTAATTATTGCTTTATAAATCAAATAAATGGCTGCATGCATAGTTTTGGTGGAGTTGATGATTTCATATTGATAAGGGCCTTTTCTATAAAACTTGTTAACAACAAAGTCGTAAATAACTTAATGATCTACCTCGTGTTAAATTTTCATAGTCATAGACCTTAGGGTTTAAGAGTTTTGGCTGTTAGAAATTTGCTGTCCGAAATGTTTACTTCCTGGACAGATTTGAATAACTGAATTGTTTGACCTAGATAACTTTTGAATAACATTAAGGGTATTAAAATAAAGTTGTAGACAATTTGATAAGATTTCCAAAATGTCCAAAACTATATTATTCTGATGTGTATAACTCCAGTTATGGTTAAAACAATTAGCTGTTGTCTTGTAGTCCGGTAAATAGATTACAGAAGTGTTTACTTAAGTAGTAGAGAAGAGATATGCACCTACTCAGTAAAATAAGATGCACTTGTTATTACTTTCATACCATGCTATTGAAAGTACTTAGGAGGAGGCATTCATCCCATTGTATCATATTACATGTGTCATCGTATATGCATTCGCGATATCTTATGCCATGCTCATGCATATAGGATCGACCAAGGAGATAACGTTGTTGGAATTCAACAAAGAAGAGGAAGGGGATCAGTAGGAGACTCCTCAAGCCATAGCTCCAGGAGAAGAGGAGCAGACTCCAAAAGAGTTCCCTAAGTGCCCAGATCACCGACCCACCTCTTTCCTCAAAGGCAACCCTAGAGCGTTCTAAGTCTCTCATGTTTTACAAAATACTATTTTGAGTCCTTTATGTTTGATGCATTAGGTTATAAGAGTTGATTGGAAACACTTGATGCATGGAACTACCTTGTGTAGATACATATACCTTTGACCCTGTGTGGGTCTAGGATTGAATATATGCTTAGCCATGCTTAGACTGGTAGAAGTCGGGTGATTTCCTGTCACCTACGAGATATAGGTGGATACCGAAGCACGGTTGGCTATATTTTCTATCATGGAAAAGAACCATGGGGTAATGTAAATGGAGGCCAGACAGAGTCTATGTGTAGGTTGACTCATGTGATTTTGTCTATGCCGATTAAGGACCGTACCATTGTTGGCACTTCTGACAAGATTGAACGCATGCCTATCACTTAGCTGGCCGGCTAACTCGTTCCGACCGTGAAGCCAAGTAGCTCAACTCAGGCTAGGCCCCGCTCTATAAAAGTGCACACTTTGGATGGTAGTAAGGATATGTGGGGAGCCAGGCGTGAGCCCAAGGGCAAGACGGGCCTGAACGTCCTGGCAACTGGTTGTCCCTGATTGTGCGGCACTGGGCGAACCCATGAAATGTGGACTTGAGTTATACCAAAGGTGACCTAAGGTGGCTGTTGATCTGGTCTACCTGGGTTTGTGTTAGGAATAAATTCCCAGCTGGTTGAAATCAATTCGAATCACCGTCTCTCCTGGATAGTGAGAAACTTGGCTAGCCCCAACATCGTAGTAATTGTATTATGGAATGTGATGGTTCGGATAAACATGGAATTACTACACCTGCTATGGTTACTATTGTATGTTATCAAATGATATACCACATGTATGGCACATGATAGTTGCTAATCTAGAGATGAATAGCTATAATTAACTTGATGATTGGACTATAATTATATAACTGAGTTAATCGCTTTTTATGTAAAATGTTATCAAGCTACCTTCACTTATAAAGCCTTGCATAATCCTTGGAGTCAATTTATTTCTAGTTTATGACGGGTAAGTCTAGTTGAGTACCTTCTCATACTCAGGGTTTTATTCCCATTGTTGCAGATGGTACAGTTTATCACGGCTATTGCAAGAACTGCTTCTATCCCACCGTGGATGAGAAGTGAGCCTTGGGCAGGCATCTTTAATAATCCCTCTTATATGCTTTTGTGGATTGTGATCATGAGATGGCACTATATTTGAACTATGTTGGCAAATGCTAGTTTCGAACTTTAATTTACTTCCGCTACTATCTATCAAACTTGGTTTGTAATAACCTTATTTCGCACTCTGATGAATGAACTGTATCTATGAACTTTATGTAACATGTGACATGTATGTTGAATCATATATGATCTTGGTTGTATGTGGATCATTTATCGAGACCCATCGTGGTACTCGACGGACTACCAGGTTTATATGGGCTCAAGTATGATAGTGCGACCGCTTGCGGGCTGCCATTGTACTTGTGCTCTTATAAATTAGTCGGTTCTGCGACAACTGACATCAGAGCAAGATTCAATGTTAATTACCACATGTGTATTTAAAATAAAGGTTTTTGTTTTCCAAAACCAGTTTCTAGCAACTAATTGCTATATAAATAGGTGGTTGAAACCTAGAGTTGAAATCTAAAGTGTTCCAGTGATCACTTCCTTTATGCCCAGTTAAGGCCTCTTAGGTGGCTATTTAAGTACTAACATGGGGGTTTTTACTTTCGTCGTCCATATGGTGTGCTATTGTATAGATGCCATTCACTTGAGTGGTAATGTCTGGATCGAATGCCTCTACGCCAAGGTAAGAAGGTAAGTTGATGAGTGACATGACCACAAGATGTGAGCGTGCGGTCGGGGAGAGCTAGCTTTGATACGGCTGTGCATGCATGCTTGCATGTGTGTATGGTGCGTATTTAATTGTGGGTAATAAATTGTCATTGGGTAGTTTTGAGACGGAAATATATATATGGGTATATATATGGAAGTATTTAGATTACAACCTAGAGCCCAGATTTATATTATGCATATATAATTATAGGGTTGGGCTGAAATGAAATTCTTGTGCAGGTACACTAACAGCGAAACGTGTAGCCCGACTAGCTACGCTATATAAGAGATAATGTATGTATGCCACCGTGTATGTCGTTAGAAATAATTTTCCTAAGTTTGTAAGGACGTACGGAACGTGCATGCATCATGATAAATTATTATTTCATACTTGCATTATTCCTCCCCTTATAGATCTCTTTCTCAGTTATGTAACTCTTATCCATTATGACTTTGTCTCACGAAAGTTGCACATGTTGTTGGTACAAATGGCAGCACCAGCTAGAAGTGAGAGTTTCCTATTGATTTTTGGAACTCCTGCCCTGCTTTGGAGAGTTTTGCACTATGCGGGGTACTATGAACCACCCCTCTATTACTAGAATGAAGTATACCTAGAGGGACAACCATGGTATGAAGTGCGGCTGACCATACCAGCTCATACCCAAGCACCCTTCTGGCAAGAATGGAAGGCAGAGTCTGAAGGACGAACTCCTTGGGAGGCTCCCCAAGTAGTAGCCTTCGAGGTACTAAGTCAGATTTGTTAGCAGCACAAGGATGATCTTACCGGCAGTGCCGCTGGTACTTTTCCTTGGGTGGATCCATCCACAACCGTGTGGCCACAGCGCAACAGCAATGCGTTGATCCGAGATTGGGATGAGTGGGCGGATGTAACACCCCAGGTGTTTGCCACCAGTTAAGCAATGGGTTTGAGCTAAAACATGGTATATTAAGTGATGATGAAGATGTCAAGGTCAAACCTATAGAAACGAGCCCCAACCTAGACTTGGAGATTGCACCTTTGCTCGCCTATAGACCCCTTTTCAAGATATATGCTTGGGTGGTGTTATTGGAATATATTCGTATGTCTCACATCAATAACCCCCTATATTGATCCATGGAAAAGTTTCGTGAAGTTTGGAATCAAGAAGTCACATGAAATGACGAGTTATGTCGTTGCTTGAATTATTTTATAAAGTGAAGGGAATTCTCGATCGTCAACCAAATTTTGCAACCATGCCCAAATGACTCTAGATGAACTCTACAACAAAAGTCATGAAAGGTTCATGTTGGGCAAATGCCAATAAAATGCTCCAATGGATCAAAAAGGATAATTTAAGCTTCATCGTGATCCTACTTTGGTCAAAGTAGAACAACAGGTTCTATACCAGTTTTGAGGTTGGACCTTAAATGAAAGTTGTAGTCCATATTATGTAGAACAAACTTTGTTTTTGGACTAAGAGCTAGATCATCTTGGAAGCAAGTCAAATCGAGGTCACAAGATCAAATTTGCTGCTGATTTCAGCACTTAGAAATATTCTAAGTCTGGAATTTCGCTAAGCAACGACGTTGGCATTCCGCGTTCTCCAAATTTTGCTAAGCAACTTCAGTTGATCCAAATGTAAAAGTTGGAGCTTACATGATGGGGAAGAACATACAAGAAGATGGCACCAGTTGCATTTCATTTCGACCATCAATTTTGGATGTTTGCTTGTCGCTGTCAAATCACTGACACTATCAAGTTTAGTACTAATTATCTGCTAATCCAATAGCCTAATGGCCGAGCACCCTTAATCAAGTTTGTAGAGCATCAGAAGATGAAGAATTTTGCTTCAAGGCCCATAGCCCAGTTCGGAGCAGAGCTGGCCCAAAAACGGACTCCAAGGCGGGCACAGTGACGCTCACCACGTGTTCGACGAAAGGGCGCCGTGGCAGCCATGCAGCAGAGCGCGCGTTTCATTGCCGCCGCGCGTCCGACCTCTGTGCCACGCGCCGCCTCGCGCCCTGCTGCTCCAAGACCGAGCGCCCGGGTGTCTCCCTACCTCCCTCCCTTGCTCTCGCCCTCCCTGGCGCATTTCCTCTGCGCGCTTGCTCGCTCTGTTGCCGCGCGGCTGCTCGCCATGGCCATGGCCGCCATTGCCAACTCCCAACCACCGCCTTGCCCCTCTGCTGCGCCATGCCTTGCTGCTCACTCCACCCGCCGCTCCCTTCACCTTTCCCACCTCACGCGGAGCCTCCTGGCCGTCGGTGTTGCATGCTCAGATCGCCGCCGCCGCTGCAGCCGCCGCCCGCGCGTGGCCAAGCCACCGTGGGCCACCTCGGGCCGAGCCGAGGCCTCCGGCGGGTGCGTAAGGACCCCCTGTTGCTCCCCCACTACTCGTCGCCATCAATTGCCGCCTCTCCGGCCGGATTCCGCGAGCCCCGACGACCTCCCTGTTCAAAATCCCGTCAGGGACCTCCTACAAAAATTCGACGAAAGTCAGGGTTCTAACTGCGAAGTCAGTGACTCAGATGAATAGTGCCGATAAGGACCTATTTGTAGTAATTTGCTGAATCTTTGGAAATTCATAGTAATTCATAGGAAATTCGTAAAATAGTAAATGAGGACCTTTTGGAATCCTTGTGAAATTGTATATGCAGTGGATCTATAATATGGCATGTTTTAGTTTAAATATTTTGCGGTAAAAATAGATTTGTGCAGTAAGGTTGTAATGCTAGTTGAATTTGTTATTTTTCATAACTGTAGATCTAGGGCTCCAAATGAAGTGAAATTTTTGTGGCATGCTACTCATGTGATAGTTGATGTGTGGTAAAAATTTCATGAGTATTGGATGAAGTATGAGTGAGTTATTGGTTTATCTTGCTCTCACATGAATTCTTGCTTTAGCAACTTGTCTTTTTCATAGAGGTTGCTATACATATCCAAATGAAGTGAAATTTGTACAGTAGACTATTGAGAGGATATGTGAGCCACTGTAATTTTTGTAGAAGTTATTGTGCACTTTTGGTATATGTTCATTAAGTCACCTTGTTATCTAAAATAAATTAAGAAATGCATTAAAAGAATTTATTTGGTCATGGACACTAGGTTTTCTGGTGTTCTTTAGTCATGTGTGAAATGTTGGTAAAGTTGGTCTTGCCCAATTATGTGTTTGCAACGTGAGTTAATAATTATTTTCTTGCCGATGTGGTTTATAGACAGATCTGGGAACTTAGCAAAGTTCTTCATGATAATGTGCTTTGTTGTGAAACTTGTTTATACAAAAGTTGTAGATAATTCATGTATCTAGCTTCTATTAAAATTTGGTGTCATTTGGCCAAGTAGTTTAAGAGTTATAGCTGTTTAAAGTTGGGTTTCAGAAATGGCTGCTTTCTGTCAATTGTAGACCAGTTTCTGTAAATGAATATATTTGGCTTAGTTAAGTTGAGAATCATGCTAAGATGATTAAAGATGAATTGTAGAAAATTTCATAAGCTTTCCATAATGTCTTCTTGCAAGTCATTTGGATTTGTGTAACTCCAGTTATAGCTAAATCTTATAGCTGCTGTTTGCATGTCCAGAAATTGGCAGATTCCAATTATAGTGTTTGCTTGTATATTGTTAAGTGTGACTTATGCCTTGAATGATGACTGAGTTAGAGCACATGAGATCTTGGGAAAACTTGTGTCATGCTTGGTGTTGTCGTCTTCTTTGCCATCTTAGCATGATAGATTGTGTGATGGTTAAGTTAAGCATCGCAAAGTACTTAAGTGTGAGTGTAAACTATGCTTGTCCTTGCTTGCTATTTTGTGATGCATCTCATGGTACTATTCTTCATATTCATACACTTGCATATTGCATCTCATCTAGGTGCGCTAGATGAACCACGTGAAGAATATGATGTTGGAGCCAAACCCGAAGACGGTGTATGGAGGATCTATCCCGAAGATGGAAGGACTAAGCAAGTGTTAGGACCTGTGATGTCACCAGGACAGTGCAAGCTAACTGAACTGACTTGTGGCGGATCCCAGGCAAGCCTCGGAGCATTCTAAGTCTCCTACTTTATAAAAGCAATTCTTTCTATATACGAGTTATATATTGTTGCATTAAGTTATAGGAGTTGATTGAAACCGTTGATGCATTTATTACCATCCTTGCCTACCTTATTACCTTTTTACCCTGTTAGGTCAGGATCGAATAACTGCTTAGCCTTGCTTAGACCGGTAGCGATCGGAGATATCCGGTCACCTACATTATAGGTGGTTACTGGAAGAATTTAGCTATGGAAAGAATGATATCCTGGAATTAACCATGTGTGATGGATAATTGGAGACCGGACGGAAAAAGTTGGAGGCAACCAGACAGGGTTCTGGGGTGCTGTTAGTTTCCGTCTGTGTCGATTAAGGACCGACCGTTGTTGGGCCTCGAGTCATGTTGAACGCATGCCTTACATTTAGCTGGCCGGATAAAGTACCTTCTGACCGCGAAGCTAGGAGATTTTTCGGGCCGAGTAGATTGCCCGCAACGCACTGTGCCGGAGCAGGTGTGGTAGGACACGGGGGCGGGATGATAAGGCCAAAGTGCAGTCGGTCGGCCCCCGGGTACATGTGGTTCCTGGCAAACTCGAGATACCTGGAAAGTTGACTCGGTGATCAATATCTCACTTTAGCGGGTGAGTGAGGTTTGTGTAAGGAATAAATCACCAGCTGGTTAGGAATCGATTCGAATCGCCATCGCTCCTGGATAGTGAGCACTTGACACGAGTTACTGCATCGTAGTAATTATTATGGAACAATGATGGTTATCTGGATGGTATGGGATATGCTAAATCTAAATTGGTAACTGGATGTTATTGGTTAATCAAGTGATTGCTATAGTACAGGTGCTTACCTAGATGGATAGGCCATAATAAAGATGATGCAAAGTACTTAAAATGGTTTCTTCATGATAGCTTATGCTTTTCGCAAACAAGTCAGCTAGCCCACTAAAGAAAGCCTTGCATGATCCTTGGTGTCATTTGTTTTGGTTTCCGACGGGTAAGTCTAGCTGAGTACATTCGAGTACTCAGGGTTTATCCCACCTTGTTGCAGGTGATGTTCTCGACCTGTTGATGATGGTGGCTAACCACCGGTGGGCTCGGTGATTCTATACTTACTTCTCATCTATATGCTTTTGTCGGATGATGTCACTAAGCTAGCAATATATTTGGAACTTATATTAATGTAATCATTTGAACGCTATGTTGTTTTCACTAAGCGGTTTTGAAACCCAAACTTGTACTATTATTTATTAACCCCTTTGTAATATTATTTCCGCTGCAACCCGATGTATGTGATGTGTATTTGCTTAATCACGTGATCTTGGTTGTGATGTTGATTTACCGAGGTCTTTCGGGACACTCGGCGGACTACCGGGTTTATATGAGTGAAAGTATGGGTGTGTCAACGTGTTAGCGGGGACAACCGTACTTGATCTTGTATAAATTGGGCGGTTCTGTCACAGCTGGTATCAGAGCGAGATTAAGCATAATACTGTCAGGTACATAGTTTTAAAAGCTAAGTTTTGGTTTTAAAAGGTCTATTTTAACTAAAACTTCAGCTACAAGCAAATTTGTCAAAACTTATTCGCAAAACTATGCTAGCGACATCTTCCTTTATGCCCAGTTAAGGACTATTAGGTGGCTATCTAAGTACTAACTTTGGGGGATGTACTTTATTGAAAATTTTACTTTCGTCGTCCATACGGCGTGCTATTGTATGGATGCCATTCGTTTGAATGGTAATGTATGGATCAATTGCCTCTACGCCCAGGTAAGTGTGAGTTGTGAGAGTATGACCGTCCAACTGTCGGTCTAGGGGAGAGTTAGCTGTGGTTACTGGAATATTACATGTTACACACATGTATATATGAAGGTACTTAATTGTGGGTATATCTGTCGGGTAGCTATGGATATCGAAGTATATACATCTGGGGATGTATATATGGAGAGTATCTTAGTTTACTGTTTTCATTGTGCGCTTATTTATCTCTTGTGGGGATGGGCTGCAATGAATTTGCCTGCAGGTACGCTAACCACGAATGCGTAGATTGAATGTAGCTGACGACTAGCTATATATCGAGAGAGTACGTGTTATGCCACCGACATAGAACGTGATTGCCACCTTAGGCTGGCAATTTCGTGAGGACGAATAGGACGAGCATGCATCATGATTGTGCTTGTGCATAAATATGCTTTCCTTCCTTTGTTCTAAGTAACTTGTGATCGATGTATTGCACTATCTTCCTTGTGTGGAGTTAAACAAGAATGCCTCGTTCCATGTTGCTTGAATAGGAAGTGCTTGAGAAAAGTGTGTGCTTAGCCTTGCTAGAAATAATTGTGGTTACATGCTTAACCTATAATGTCCTCTAGTTTAGCCAAGTGGTGGGTATGTATGCTTGTTATCTAATTAGTGCCATAGTTATCACCCCTTTTGTCCTCGGTAAGCATACAAGTGTTGAAGAGCGCTATCCTAGAACCACGTCCAAGTTTTGGTAATCACTTGGTGGACACAAGACGTATATGGACATTTGGTAAGAAGTCCCCTGCTCAGTTGTCTTTGGCAATTAAGCTATGCTCTCTTACGTTGTGTTTTAATCTTCAGATCCCCTGCTTGTTGACTCCTAACCTTGTGACAACCTTTGTTTGCTATCCCTCCTTCGCATAGTGCTTGCTCCTATGCAACCCAATTTGTGCCATGTGAGATTTCTTGTAGGTTATATGTTCAGTAATGGTGCCACGATTAGCGATCTATGGTGCCACGACGAAACCGAGAGCCTCCTGTGGGTGCACACACAAGGCTGTGCTGCTCGGCACGCGCTGGTATCGAGGTTTCTAGTCATGATCCATTGCAGAACTGCACCGATATGTTATTCTCACTTGAGCTCTTCCTTGGTTATCTCTCCTTATCATGTCAAGAGATATATATGTTGAACTAGATGCAATAGGACTCCCTTGTGAAGTCGTCCAATGGTTAACCTTTGAAGAATAGGTCACTAACAGGAACATAATCAGACTGCAAGAGGTGGTAGACAAGTGACTCTACTTGACGATCCCTATAATGACGTCGATCATCTAGTGAGCAACTTATGTCATTTTCATTGGATCAGAAAGGTGCACCACACTTAAGGTTGAACAAGTTATCAGTCGGATGATAAATGGACCAGGAGATTATGTGCTATAATAGGTCACCTGATATATATGAGTTCCTGTCCAAGTTCTCAATCTTTAGGTGCATAAGGATCACGTAGACGAATCGACTTTTTTTTGGTGTGACCCCTTTCTGCTGACTTCAATGGCGACCATCTGTAGGCTTCGACCACAAATTTTTATTGTCAAGAGTAAAGATTTGGAACCTTTTTAGAGTTGAGGGACAACTGATTTGTTACCAGTAGAAAAGTTAGTCTTCAGTTAGGTAACAACTATTTGGTAACTATGAAGACCAGATCTCACAGGACAATGTTGATCAAGGAAACAGCAAACCTGGCCCTACGATGCAAGTGCTACTTCTTCTCCAAATGTGCTATCAAGTCAATTCCATCTTGGACAATCACGTATATAGTACAAGACGTTGTGTCGGCTAGGTAGGAGCTAGCGAAAGCACGTCCCTAGTTTTTAGTCAGCATCTTTGTGCCCCAAGGTGCCACTAACACATGTGTCCGGACTCTATTGGATGAAGTGCCGAAGGATATATAGGAATGGTTCCTTATCAATATAGAAATGCCCTACATGTGGAATAATGTTTTGTGCCCTGCGAAAACAGCCCACAAGTCCAATGCTTGTGCATAGTCAAGTTGGTGTCTAGAACGATGGTTGAAGTGTTACCAGAGAAGCATGTAAGGAAAACTCTAGCCTCCATCCTTAGCTAGGGAAAGGCTGCTGCTACTATGAGAAAAGTAGAGAGTGCAAAACACACACCTCAACGTGTGAAGCAAAGAAAAGGGAGAACACGAAATCTGTCCAGATTTTGTGGCACTAAACCGGTTATCTTCAAGCCGGCGATTAGTGACTCAAACGAAGTTGGATTGACCCCAAACTTGGTGACCTCATTCCTCACTTAGGATAGGTCGATGCCTCAAGTTTGTTGGAGTATTGGTTGAGTAAAACATTGGATTTGAGAGATATCTTGTCAGGCTCGGTTTGCTGCCATTTCAGAACAGAGCAGTTTTGGTAGAGGAATTATTTGGATGGTCAAACGGTGTCTGTTTGAGTTGAATTTTGGTGAGTAGTTAGAAGACCCATGGATCTACATGCCCACCAAAATTTGTGCATATTGAAGCAGTAGTTTGTGAGATATGAATAGAAAACAAAAGGGTACAGAATCTGCAATTCCGTTGTGACTGCGATCATCATTTGCATTAGACAGTTGTGTTTGTCATTCCTGCCAAGAAATTGCAACTTGTAGGTGTATTGCTGATTAGACAACCCTCTATACCCTTGAGAAGACTAATTGCACCCCTATGTGCCTTGCCTTTGCCCTCTTAGATCAGCAATGCGTGAGCAGTCAAGGTGTTCTAGAAGTCAAAATTGTGCCCTTGCAATTCGAAAGCAATTGGAAAGGTGTCTAACCATATATTTTCTTGGATTATGGTTTTTTTGAGATATTGATTGGCCTTAGAATGGAAGCCTCGACGACAAATGTAGTAAGAAAGCTGGTTTTGCTACGATGCAAGTCAACCCAACTTGCTGTGCAACTGCACCACGAAGGCAAATTGTACTCAACCTACTTGGTAGTGAACTAGTCCCTAGTTTTGTGATTACTTGCAACTTGTGTTGTCCTCCAAGCCTCGCTAACATCCTTCTACGTCAATGGTTCCCCAATGCTGACATGCCTTTGGTACCTTATAGGTGTTTTTACCCAAGAGGTTGCATCAGATTCCACCCAGATCCCTGTTGCAACCTGGATCCAAAGGCTCCCTAAGGAATGATCATCGAGAATGACAGAGTTAGCTACTATGTTTACCACTCACTTAGTAGACTCAGACCATACAATATTGTTATCAGAGAAAGAGAACTGCACACATGAACCATTGCAACGAGTATCCTTCAGAAGATTATCATCTAGTGCAAAGTCCATAAGGTCTGTGCTATATCCACTGGGGAGGTAGATGCTGCAAGTATTTAGTCTACGTTTGTATTGCTCTTCGTACATCGAGGACGAAGTACGTAGGACAGTGCTATCTTGGATTCCTTCCAATGTAACAATGCTTTATGGACGCCAATGAAAGAAATTCTTCAGACAACAACTTACGATGAAGAGCAAGTATCAGAAAGTATCGTGACCAAATTAGCCTCTCTGATACTCTGAAGTTAAGTGGCCTAATGCTATCACTGATGTTGGAAACTGGATGACATGTTTCTCTTCCCTTAAAAGTCTTTCACATCGAATCTCGGGACGTGATTCCTTTAAGGGGGGAGGGCGGATGTAACACCCCAGGTGTTTGCCACCAGTTAAGCAATGGGTTTGAGCTAAAACATGGTATATTAAGTGATGATGAAGATGTCAAGGTCAAACCTATAGAAACGAGCCCCAACCTAGACTTGGAGATTGCACCTTTGCTCGCCTATAGACCCCTTTTCAAGATATATGCTTGGGTGGTGTTATTGGAATATATTCGTATGTCTCACATCAATAACCCCCTATATTGATCCATGGAAAAGTTTCGTGAAGTTTGGAATCAAGAAGTCACATGAAATGACGAGTTATGTCGTTGCTTGAATTATTTTATAAAGTGAAGGGAATTCTCGATCGTCAACCAAATTTTGCAACCATGCCCAAATGACTCTAGATGAACTCTACAACAAAAGTCATGAAAGGTTCATGTTGGGCAAATGCCAATAAAATGCTCCAATGGATCAAAAAGGATAATTTAAGCTTCATCGTGATCCTACTTTGGTCAAAGTAGAACAACAGGTTCTATACCAGTTTTGAGGTTGGACCTTAAATGAAAGTTGTAGTCCATATTATGTAGAACAAACTTTGTTTTTGGACTAAGAGCTAGATCATCTTGGAAGCAAGTCAAATCGAGGTCACAAGATCAAATTTGCTGCTGATTTCAGCACTTAGAAATATTCTAAGTCTGGAATTTCGCTAAGCAACGACGTTGGCATTCCGCGTTCTCCAAATTTTGCTAAGCAACTTCAGTTGATCCAAATGTAAAAGTTGGAGCTTACATGATGGGGAAGAACATACAAGAAGATGGCACCAGTTGCATTTCATTTCGACCATCAATTTTGGATGTTTGCTTGTCGCTGTCAAATCACTGACACTATCAAGTTTAGTACTAATTATCTGCTAATCCAACAGCCTAATGGCCGAGCACCCTTAATCAAGTTTGTAGAGCATCAGAAGATGAAGAATTTTGCTTCAAGGCCCATAGCCCAGTTCGGAGCAGAGCTGGCCCAAAAACGGACTCCAAGGCGGGCACAGTGACGCTCACCACGTGTTCGACGAAAGGGCGCCGTGGCAGCCATGCAGCAGAGCGCGCGTTTCATTGCCGCCGCGCGTCCGACCTCTGTGCCACGCGCCGCCTCGCGCCCTGCTGCTCCAAGACCGAGCGCCCGGGTGTCTCCCTACCTCCCTCCCTTGCTCTCGCCCTCCCTGGCGCATTTCCTCTGCGCGCTTGCTCGCTCTGTTGCCGCGCGGCTGCTCGCCATGGCCATGGCCGCCATTGCCAACTCCCAACCACCGCCTTGCCCCTCTGCTGCGCCATGCCTTGCTGCTCACTCCACCCGCCGCTCCCTTCACCTTTCCCACCTCACGCGGAGCCTCCTGGCCGTCGGTGTTGCATGCTCAGATCGCCGCCGCCGCTGCAGCCGCCGCCCGCGCGTGGCCAAGCCACCGTGGGCCACCTCGGGCCGAGCCGAGGCCTCCGGCGGGTGCGTAAGGACCCCCTGTTGCTCCCCCACTACTCGTCGCCATCAATTGCCGCCTCTCCGGCCGGATTCCGCGAGCCCCGACGACCTCCCTGTTCAAAATCCCGTCAGGGACCTCCTACAAAAATTCGACGAAAGTCAGGGTTCTAACTGCGAAGTCAGTGACTCAGATGAATAGTGCCGATAAGGACCTATTTGTAGTAATTTGCTGAATCTTTGGAAATTCATAGTAATTCATAGGAAATTCGTAAAATAGTAAATGAGGACCTTTTGGAATCCTTGTGAAATTGTATATGCAGTGGATCTATAATATGGCATGTTTTAGTTTAAATATTTTGCGGTAAAAATAGATTTGTGCAGTAAGGTTGTAATGCTAGTTGAATTTGTTATTTTTCATAACTGTAGATCTAGGGCTCCAAATGAAGTGAAATTTTTGTGGCATGCTACTCATGTGATAGTTGATGTGTGGTAAAAATTTCATGAGTATTGGATGAAGTATGAGTGAGTTATTGGTTTATCTTGCTCTCACATGAATTCTTGCTTTAGCAACTTGTCTTTTTCATAGAGGTTGCTATACATATCCAAATGAAGTGAAATTTGTACAGTAGACTATTGAGAGGATATGTGAGCCACTGTAATTTTTGTAGAAGTTATTGTGCACTTTTGGTATATGTTCATTAAGTCACCTTGTTATCTAAAATAAATTAAGAAATGCATTAAAAGAATTTATTTGGTCATGGACACTAGGTTTTCTGGTGTTCTTTAGTCATGTGTGAAATGTTGGTAAAGTTGGTCTTGCCCAATTATGTGTTTGCAACGTGAGTTAATAATTATTTTCTTGCCGATGTGGTTTATAGACAGATCTGGGAACTTAGCAAAGTTCTTCATGATAATGTGCTTTGTTGTGAAACTTGTTTATACAAAAGTTGTAGATAATTCATGTATCTAGCTTCTATTAAAATTTGGTGTCATTTGGCCAAGTAGTTTAAGAGTTATAGCTGTTTAAAGTTGGGTTTCAGAAATGGCTGCTTTCTGTCAATTGTAGACCAGTTTCTGTAAATGAATATATTTGGCTTAGTTAAGTTGAGAATCATGCTAAGATGATTAAAGATGAATTGTAGAAAATTTCATAAGCTTTCCATAATGTCTTCTTGCAAGTCATTTGGATTTGTGTAACTCCAGTTATAGCTAAATCTTATAGCTGCTGTTTGCATGTCCAGAAATTGGCAGATTCCAATTATAGTGTTTGCTTGTATATTGTTAAGTGTGACTTATGCCTTGAATGATGACTGAGTTAGAGCACATGAGATCTTGGGAAAACTTGTGTCATGCTTGGTGTTGTCGTCTTCTTTGCCATCTTAGCATGATAGATTGTGTGATGGTTAAGTTAAGCATCGCAAAGTACTTAAGTGTGAGTGTAAACTATGCTTGTCCTTGCTTGCTATTTTGTGATGCATCTCATGGTACTATTCTTCATATTCATACACTTGCATATTGCATCTCATCTAGGTGCGCTAGATGAACCACGTGAAGAATATGATGTTGGAGCCAAACCCGAAGACGGTGTATGGAGGATCTATCCCGAAGATGGAAGGACTAAGCAAGTGTTAGGACCTGTGATGTCACCAGGACGGTGCAAGCTAACTGAACTGACTTGTGGCGGATCCCAGGCAAGCCCCAGAGCATTCTAAGTCTCCTACTTTATAAAAGCAATTCTTTCTATATACGAGTTATATATTGTTGCATTAAGTTGTAGGAGTTGATTGAAACCGTTGATGCATTTATTACCATCCTTGCCTACCTTATTACCTTTTTACCCTGTTAGGTCAGGATCGAATAACTGCTTAGCCTTGCTTAGACCGGTAGCGATCGGAGATATCCGATCACCTACATTATAGGTGGTTACTGGAAGAATTTAGCTATGGAAAGAATGATATCCTGGAATTAACCATGTGTGATGGATAATTGGAGACCGGACGGAAAAAGTTGGAGGCAACCAGACAGGGTTCTGGGGTGCTGTTAGTTTCCGTCTGTGTCGATTAAGGACCGACCGTTGTTGGGCCTCGAGTCATGTTGAACGCATGCCTTACATTTAGCTGGCCGGATAAAGTACCTTCCAACCGCGAAGCTGGGAGATTTTTCAGGCCGAGTAGATTGCCCGCAACGCACTGTGCCGGAGCAGGTGTGGTAGGACACGGGGGCGGGATGATAAGGCCAAAGTGCAGTCGGTCGGCCCCCGGGTACATGTGGTTCCTGGCAAACTCGAGATACCTGGAAAGTTGACTCGGTGATCAATATCTCACTTTAGCGGGTGAGTGAGGTTTGTGTAAGGAATAAATCACCAGCTGGTTAGGAATCGATTCGAATCGCCATCGCTCCTGGATAGTGAGCACTTGACTCGAGTTACTGCATCGTAGTAATTATTATGGAACAATGATGGTTATCTGGATGGTATGGGATATGCTAAATCTAAATTGGTAACTGGATGTTATTGGTTAATCAAGTGATTGCTATAGTACATGTGCTTACCTAGATGGATAGGCCATAATAAAGATGATGCAAAGTACTTAAAATGGTTTCTTCATGATAGCTTATGCTTTTCGCAAACAAGTCAGCTAGCCCACTAAAGAAAGCCTTGCATGATCCTTGGTGTCATTTGTTTTGGTTTCCGACGGGTAAGTCTGGCTGAGTACATTCGAGTACTCAGGGTTTATCCCACCTTGTTGCAGGTGATGTTCTCGACCTGTTGATGATGGTGGCTAACCACCGGTGGGCTCGGTGATTCTATACTTACTTCTCATCTATATGCTTTTGTCGGATGATGTCACTAAGCTAGCAATATATTTGGAACTTATATTAATGTAATCATTTGAACGCTATGTTGTTTTCACTAAGCGGTTTTGAAACCCAAACTTGTACTATTATTTATTAACCCCTTTGTAATATTATTTCCGCTGCAACCCGATGTATGTGATGTGTATTTGCTTAATCACGTGATCTTGGTTGTGATGTTGATTTACCGAGGTCTTTCGGGACACTCGGCGGACTACCGGGTTTATATGAGTGAAAGTATGGGTGTGTCAACGTGTTAGCGGGGACAACCGTACTTGATCTTGTATAAATTGGGCGGTTCTGTCACAGCTGGTATCAGAGCGAGATTAAGCATAATACTGTCAGGTACATAGTTTTAAAAGCTAAGTTTTGGTTTTAAAAGGTCTATTTTAACTAAAACTTCAGCTACAAGCAAATTTGTCAAAACTTATTCGCAAAACTATGCTAGCGACATCTTCCTTTATGCCCAGTTAAGGACTATTAGGTGGCTATCTAAGTACTAACTTTGGGGGATGTACTTTATTGAAAATTTTACTTTCGTCGTCCATACGGCGTGCTATTGTATGGATGCCATTCGTTTGAATGGTAATGTATGGATCAATTGCCTCTACGCCCAGGTAAGTGTGAGTTGTGAGAGTATGACCGTCCAACTGTCGGTCTAGGGGAGAGTTAGCTGTGGTTACTGGAATATTACATGTTACACACATGTATATATGAAGGTACTTAATTGTGGGTATATCTGTCGGGTAGCTATGGATATCGAAGTATATACATCTGGGGATGTATATATGGAGAGTATCTTAGTTTACTGTTTTCATTGTGCGCTTATTTATCTCTTGTGGGGATGGGCTGCAATGAATTTGCCTGCAGGTACGCTAACCACGAATGCGTAGATTGAATGTAGCTGACGACTAGCTATATATCGAGAGAGTACGTGTTATGCCACCGACATAGAACGTGATTGCCACCTTAGGCTGGCAATTTCGTGAGGACGAATAGGACGAGCATGCATCATGATTGTGCTTGTGCATAAATATGCTTTCCTTCCTTTGTTCTAAGTAACTTGTGATCGATGTATTGCACTATCTTCCTTGTGTGGAGTTAAACAAGAATGCCTCGTTCCATGTTGCTTGAATAGGAAGTGCTTGAGAAAAGTGTGTGCTTAGCCTTGCTAGAAATAATTGTGGTTACATGCTTAACCTATAATGTCCTCTAGTTTAGCCAAGTGGTGGGTATGTATGCTTGTTATCTAATTAGTGCCATAGTTATCACCCCTTTTGTCCTCGGTAAGCATACAAGTGTTGAAGAGCGCTATCCTAGAACCACGTCCAAGTTTTGGTAATCACTTGGTGGACACAAGACGTATATGGACATTTGGTAAGAAGTCCCCTGCTCAGTTGTCTTTGGCAATTAAGCTATGCTCTCTTACGTTGTGTTTTAATCTTCAGATCCCCTGCTTGTTGACTCCTAACCTTGTGACAACCTTTGTTTGCTATCCCTCCTTCGCATAGTGCTTGCTCCTATGCAACCCAATTTGTGCCATGTGAGATTTCTTGTAGGTTATATGTTCAGTAATGGTGCCACGATTAGCGATCTATGGTGCCACGACAAAACCGAGAGCCTCCTGTGGGTGCACACACAAGGCTGTGCTGCTCGGCACGCGCTGGTATCGAGGTTTCTAGTCATGATCCATTGCAGAACTGCACCGATATGTTATTCTCACTTGAGCTCTTCCTTGGTTATCTCTCCTTATCATGTCAAGAGATATATATGTTGAACTAGATGCAATAGGACTCCCTTGTGAAGTCGTCCAATGGTTAACCTTTGAAGAATAGGTCACTAACAGGAACATAATCAGACTGCAAGAGGTGGTAGACAAGTGACTCTACTTGACGATCCCTATAATGACGTCGATCATCTAGTGAGCAACTTATGTCATTTTCATTGGATCAGAAAGGTGCACCACACTTAAGGTTGAACAAGTTATCAGTCGGATGATAAATGGACCAGGAGATTATGTGCTATAATAGGTCACCTGATATATATGAGTTCCTGTCCAAGTTCTCAATCTTTAGGTGCATAAGGATCACGTAGACGAATCGACTTTTTTTTGGTGTGACCCCTTTCTGCTGACTTCAATGGCGACCATCTGTAGGCTTCGACCACAAATTTTTATTGTCAAGAGTAAAGATTTGGAACCTTTTTAGAGTTGAGGGACAACTGATTTGTTACCAGTAGAAAAGTTAGTCTTCAGTTAGGTAACAACTATTTGGTAACTATGAAGACCAGATCTCACAGGACAATGTTGATCAAGGAAACAGCAAACCTGGCCCTACGATGCAAGTGCTACTTCTTCTCCAAATGTGCTATCAAGTCAATTCCATCTTGGACAATCACGTATATAGTACAAGACGTTGTGTCGGCTAGGTAGGAGCTAGCGAAAGCACGTCCCTAGTTTTTAGTCAGCATCTTTGTGCCCCAAGGTGCCACTAACACATGTGTCCGGACTCTATTGGATGAAGTGCCGAAGGATATATAGGAATGGTTCCTTATCAATATAGAAATGCCCTACATGTGGAATAATGTTTTGTGCCCTGCGAAAACAGCCCACAAGTCCAATGCTTGTGCATAGTCAAGTTGGTGTCTAGAACGATGGTTGAAGTGTTACCAGAGAAGCATGTAAGGAAAACTCTAGCCTCCATCCTTAGCTAGGGAAAGGCTGCTGCTACTATGAGAAAAGTAGAGAGTGCAAAACACACACCTCAACGTGTGAAGCAAAGAAAAGGGAGAACACGAAATCTGTCCAGATTTTGTGGCACTAAACCGGTTATCTTCAAGCCGGCGATTAGTGACTCAAACGAAGTTGGATTGACCCCAAACTTGGTGACCTCATTCCTCACTTAGGATAGGTCGATGCCTCAAGTTTGTTGGAGTATTGGTTGAGTAAAACATTGGATTTGAGAGATATCTTGTCAGGCTCGGTTTGCTGCCATTTCAGAACAGAGCAGTTTTGGTAGAGGAATTATTTGGATGGTCAAACGGTGTCTGTTTGAGTTGAATTTTGGTGAGTAGTTAGAAGACCCATGGATCTACATGCCCACCAAAATTTGTGCATATTGAAGCAGTAGTTTGTGAGATATGAATAGAAAACAAAAGGGTACAGAATCTGCAATTCCGTTGTGACTGCGATCATCATTTGCATTAGACAGTTGTGTTTGTCATTCCTGCCAAGAAATTGCAACTTGTAGGTGTATTGCTGATTAGACAACCCTCTATACCCTTGAGAAGACTAATTGCACCCCTATGTGCCTTGCCTTTGCCCTCTTAGATCAGCAATGCGTGAGCAGTCAAGGTGTTCTAGAAGTCAAAATTGTGCCCTTGCAATTCGAAAGCAATTGGAAAGGTGTCTAACCATATATTTTCTTGGATTATGGTTTTTTTGAGATATTGATTGGCCTTAGAATGGAAGCCTCGACGACAAATGTAGTAAGAAAGCTGGTTTTGCTACGATGCAAGTCAACCCAACTTGCTGTGCAACTGCACCACGAAGGCAAATTGTACTCAACCTACTTGGTAGTGAACTAGTCCCTAGTTTTGTGATTACTTGCAACTTGTGTTGTCCTCCAAGCCTCGCTAACATCCTTCTACGTCAATGGTTCCCCAATGCTGACATGCCTTTGGTACCTTATAGGTGTTTTTACCCAAGAGGTTGCATCAGATTCCACCCAGATCCCTGTTGCAACCTGGATCCAAAGGCTCCCTAAGGAATGATCATCGAGAATGACAGAGTTAGCTACTATGTTTACCACTCACTTAGTAGACTCAGACCATACAATATTGTTATCAGAGAAAGAGAACTGCACACATGAACCATTGCAACGAGTATCCTTCAGAAGATTATCATCTAGTGCAAAGTCCATAAGGTCTGTGCTATATCCACTGGGGAGGTAGATGCTGCAAGTATTTAGTCTACGTTTGTATTGCTCTTCGTACATCGAGGACGAAGTACGTAGGACAGTGCTATCTTGGATTCCTTCCAATGTAACAATGCTTTATGGACGCCAATGAAAGAAATTCTTCAGACAACAACTTACGATGAAGAGCAAGTATCAGAAAGTATCGTGACCAAATTAGCCTCTCTGATACTCTGAAGTTAAGTGGCCTAATGCTATCACTGATGTTGGAAACTGGATGACATGTTTCTCTTCCCTTAAAAGTCTTTCACATCGAATCTCGGGACGTGATTCCTTTAAGGGGGGAGGGCGGATGTAACACCCCAGGTGTTTGCCACCAGTTAAGCAATGGGTTTGAGCTAAAACATGGTATATTAAGTGATGATGAAGATGTCAAGGTCAAACCTATAGAAACGAGCCCCAACCTAGACTTGGAGATTGCACCTTTGCTCGCCTATAGACCCCTTTTCAAGATATATGCTTGGGTGGTGTTATTGGAATATATTCGTATGTCTCACATCAATAACCCCCTATATTGATCCATGGAAAAGTTTCGTGAAGTTTGGAATCAAGAAGTCACATGAAATGACGAGTTATGTCGTTGCTTGAATTATTTTATAAAGTGAAGGGAATTCTCGATCGTCAACCAAATTTTGCAACCATGCCCAAATGACTCTAGATGAACTCTACAACAAAAGTCATGAAAGGTTCATGTTGGGCAAATGCCAATAAAATGCTCCAATGGATCAAAAAGGATAATTTAAGCTTCATCGTGATCCTACTTTGGTCAAAGTAGAACAACAGGTTCTATACCAGTTTTGAGGTTGGACCTTAAATGAAAGTTGTAGTCCATATTATGTAGAACAAACTTTGTTTTTGGACTAAGAGCTAGATCATCTTGGAAGCAAGTCAAATCGAGGTCACAAGATCAAATTTGCTGCTGATTTCAGCACTTAGAAATATTCTAAGTCTGGAATTTCGCTAAGCAACGACGTTGGCATTCCGCGTTCTCCAAATTTTGCTAAGCAACTTCAGTTGATCCAAATGTAAAAGTTGGAGCTTACATGATGGGGAAGAACATACAAGAAGATGGCACCAGTTGCATTTCATTTCGACCATCAATTTTGGATGTTTGCTTGTCGCTGTCAAATCACTGACACTATCAAGTTTAGTACTAATTATCTGCTAATCCAACAGCCTAATGGCCGAGCACCCTTAATCAAGTTTGTAGAGCATCAGAAGATGAAGAATTTTGCTTCAAGGCCCATAGCCCAGTTCGGAGCAGAGCTGGCCCAAAAACGGACTCCAAGGCGGGCACAGTGACGCTCACCACGTGTTCGACGAAAGGGCGCCGTGGCAGCCATGCAGCAGAGCGCGCGTTTCATTGCCGCCGCGCGTCCGACCTCTGTGCCACGCGCCGCCTCGCGCCCTGCTGCTCCAAGACCGAGCGCCCGGGTGTCTCCCTACCTCCCTCCCTTGCTCTCGCCCTCCCTGGCGCATTTCCTCTGCGCGCTTGCTCGCTCTGTTGCCGCGCAGCTGCTCGCCATGGCCATGGCCGCCATTGCCAACTCCCAACCACCGCCTTGCCCCTCTGCTGCGCCATGCCTTGCTGCTCACTCCACCCGCCGCTCCCTTCACCTTTCCCACCTCACGCGGAGCCTCCTGGCCGTCGGTGTTGCATGCTCAGATCGCCGCCGCCGCTGCAGCCGCCGCCCGCGCGTGGCCAAGCCACCGTGGGCCACCTCGGGCCGAGCCGAGGCCTCCGGCGGGTGCGTAAGGACCCCCTGTTGCTCCCCCACTACTCGTCGCCATCAATTGCCGCCTCTCCGGCCGGATTCCGCGAGCCCCGACGACCTCCCTGTTCAAAATCCCGTCAGGGACCTCCTACAAAAATTCGACGAAAGTCAGGGTTCTAACTGCGAAGTCAGTGACTCAGATGAATAGTGCCAATAAGGACCTATTTGTAGTAATTTGCTGAATCTTTGGAAATTCATAGTAATTCATAGGAAATTCGTAAAATAGTAAATGAGGACCTTTTGGAATCCTTGTGAAATTGTATATGCAGTGGATCTATAATATGGCATGTTTTAGTTTAAATATTTTGCGGTAAAAATAGATTTGTGCAGTAAGGTTGTAATGCTAGTTGAATTTGTTATTTTTCATAACTGTAGATCTAGGGCTCCAAATGAAGTGAAATTTTTGTGGCATGCTACTCATGTGATAGTTGATGTGTGGTAAAAATTTCATGAGTATTGGATGAAGTATGAGTGAGTTATTGGTTTATCTTGCTCTCACATGAATTCTTGCTTTAGCAACTTGTCTTTTTCATAGAGGTTGCTATACATATCCAAATGAAGTGAAATTTGTACAGTAGACTATTGAGAGGATATGTGAGCCACTGTAATTTTTGTAGAAGTTATTGTGCACTTTTGGTATATGTTCATTAAGTCACCTTGTTATCTAAAATAAATTAAGAAATGCATTAAAAGAATTTATTTGGTCATGGACACTAGGTTTTCTGGTGTTCTTTAGTCATGTGTGAAATGTTGGTAAAGTTGGTCTTGCCCAATTATGTGTTTGCAACGTGAGTTAATAATTATTTTCTTGCCGATGTGGTTTATAGACAGATCTGGGAACTTAGCAAAGTTCTTCATGATAATGTGCTTTGTTGTGAAACTTGTTTATACAAAAGTTGTAGATAATTCATGTATCTAGCTTCTATTAAAATTTGGTGTCATTTGGCCAAGTAGTTTAAGAGTTATAGCTGTTTAAAGTTGGGTTTCAGAAATGGCTGCTTTCTGTCAATTGTAGACCAGTTTCTGTAAATGAATATATTTGGCTTAGTTAAGTTGAGAATCATGCTAAGATGATTAAAGATGAATTGTAGAAAATTTCATAAGCTTTCCATAATGTCTTCTTGCAAGTCATTTGGATTTGTGTAACTCCAGTTATAGCTAAATCTTATAGCTGCTGTTTGCATGTCCAGAAATTGGCAGATTCCAATTATAGTGTTTGCTTGTATATTGTTAAGTGTGACTTATGCCTTGAATGATGACTGAGTTAGAGCACATGAGATCTTGGGAAAACTTGTGTCATGCTTGGTGTTGTCGTCTTCTTTGCCATCTTAGCATGATAGATTGTGTGATGGTTAAGTTAAGCATCGCAAAGTACTTAAGTGTGAGTGTAAACTATGCTTGTCCTTGCTTGCTATTTTGTGATGCATCTCATGGTACTATTCTTCATATTCATACACTTGCATATTGCATCTCATCTAGGTGCGCTAGATGAACCACGTGAAGAATATGATGTTGGAGCCAAACCCGAAGACGGTGTATGGAGGATCTATCCCGAAGATGGAAGGACTAAGCAAGTGTTAGGACCTGTGATGTCACCAGGACGGTGCAAGCTAACTGAACTGACTTGTGGCGGATCCCAGGCAAGCCCCAGAGCATTCTAAGTCTCCTACTTTATAAAAGCAATTCTTTCTATATACGAGTTATATATTGTTGCATTAAGTTGTAGGAGTTGATTGAAACCGTTGATGCATTTATTACCATCCTTGCCTACCTTATTACCTTTTTACCCTGTTAGGTCAGGATCGAATAACTGCTTAGCCTTGCTTAGACCGGTAGCGATCGGAGATATCCGATCACCTACATTATAGGTGGTTACTGGAAGAATTTAGCTATGGAAAGAATGATATCCTGGAATTAACCATGTGTGATGGATAATTGGAGACCGGACGGAAAAAGTTGGAGGCAACCAGACAGGGTTCTGGGGTGCTGTTAGTTTCCGTCTGTGTCGATTAAGGACCGACCGTTGTTGGGCCTCGAGTCATGTTGAACGCATGCCTTACATTTAGCTGGCCGGATAAAGTACCTTCCAACCGCGAAGCTGGGAGATTTTTCAGGCCGAGTAGATTGCCCGCAACGCACTGTGCCGGAGCAGGTGTGGTAGGACACGGGGGCGGGATGATAAGGCCAAAGTGCAGTCGGTCGGCCCCCGGGTACATGTGGTTCCTGGCAAACTCGAGATACCTGGAAAGTTGACTCGGTGATCAATATCTCACTTTAGCGGGTGAGTGAGGTTTGTGTAAGGAATAAATCACCAGCTGGTTAGGAATCGATTCGAATCGCCATCGCTCCTGGATAGTGAGCACTTGACTCGAGTTACTGCATCGTAGTAATTATTATGGAACAATGATGGTTATCTGGATGGTATGGGATATGCTAAATCTAAATTGGTAACTGGATGTTATTGGTTAATCAAGTGATTGCTATAGTACATGTGCTTACCTAGATGGATAGGCCATAATAAAGATGATGCAAAGTACTTAAAATGGTTTCTTCATGATAGCTTATGCTTTTCGCAAACAAGTCAGCTAGCCCACTAAAGAAAGCCTTGCATGATCCTTGGTGTCATTTGTTTTGGTTTCCGACGGGTAAGTCTGGCTGAGTACATTCGAGTACTCAGGGTTTATCCCACCTTGTTGCAGGTGATGTTCTCGACCTGTTGATGATGGTGGCTAACCACCGGTGGGCTCGGTGATTCTATACTTACTTCTCATCTATATGCTTTTGTCGGATGATGTCACTAAGCTAGCAATATATTTGGAACTTATATTAATGTAATCATTTGAACGCTATGTTGTTTTCACTAAGCGGTTTTGAAACCCAAACTTGTACTATTATTTATTAACCCCTTTGTAATATTATTTCCGCTGCAACCCGATGTATGTGATGTGTATTTGCTTAATCACGCGATCTTGGTTGTGATGTTGATTTACCGAGGTCTTTCGGGACACTCGGCGGACTACCGGGTTTATATGAGTGAAAGTATGGGTGTGTCAACGTGTTAGCGGGGACAACCGTACTTGATCTTGTATAAATTGGGCGGTTCTGTCACAGCGGACAATTCTAGTCCCACTATGAGCGCTATGTTTGCAGTCATGAAGATGTTCTACGCTCGTCAGGACACCAAGGACTTCTAGCAGGAGTCCTATACCACTTGCATGGATAAGCTCATCAGAGCCAAAGCTGCACAACGTAAACTCAAGAAGTGTGTGCGCAAGCACAAAAAGGCAGCAAGTGAGGCTCGATGGAAAACTGATCAAGCATATGTAGCTTTGAGAAATCTCCACACCCAAATAGAGCAAATTGATCAGCAGAGAGCTATTGCCCAAGAGGCAAGAGCAGATGATGAAGCAATGTTAGCAGGACTGCGGGAGCAGCTAGAGGCCACCCATGCCGAGGCGTTCATAGCTATGCACCAGCGGATCCTAGCAAACAACCGTGCAGCTATGGCAAAAGTAGAACGAGACACAAACCATGCCACGAGCGTCCAGCAGGACCATGTTGAGAGGGACTAACACCAGCAGCTTGCACAAACCCAGAACATGGTAATGGATCTTCAGCAAGAGGTGCATTTTTTGAACAACCAACTGCACCCGATCCTTGACGAGAAAGAAGAAGATCCAGAGATGTTAGTAGAAGATGGTGGCTGGGACGAAGAAGAAGTTGAGCTAGAGAATGAGGATGATCCTATCTCTGACCTCGACAACGATCATAACGAAGATTAGAATCACCTAGTGACTAGTTAAAGCACTAGATGTATCCCTGCTATTTATGTAATGGACTGGTAATTGAAGTTTGGTAATTGTGTTTGGACTTCCGTGTAATATCAGCACTTTGCATGTTGTTTCATGATGGGTTGAACTTTAATGAAATTCTAGTTTCGTTTTACTGGTGATTATGACTTGTATGTTAACGCACTATGAGCCCGATAAGTGATCAAATTGATGATGTCATGTTGCAAGAATGAATTATTATGCCTCTATTTTATTGTATGAATTTAAGATTCTCTCCAGTAATTTTAGTTTGGCATGATTATATTCATCTACAATCTCTTGACCTCATCTAATAATCACTTATTATTGCAACTTTACAAATGACTCGCACTTGTACTAGAGCAGGCAGCAGCCAAGAGGGCAATGACGGTGACTTACTACCACCGCCACCACCGTCTGCGAATGAGTTCTTTGCATAGTTCTTGGGAAGTCAGAGAACTGTGGAGGAAACCCTATGCCTCATTGCGTAGAACATGGCTCACGCCCGTCAGCAACAACAGGGGCCTGAGCCAAATCAGTATAGCTCTTTCAAGGATTTTTTGGATACCAAGCCTCCTATCTTCAAGGTGGCTGAAGAACCGCTCTAAGCGGATGAATGACTCAACACTATTGAGCAAAAGTTCCATCTACTAAGGGCCACGAAACATCAGAAGGTAGAATTTGCATCCCATCAGGTACAAGGACCGGCTGGGATATTGTGGACCCATTTTTTGTCCTCTTTACCAACCAATGCATAGGTCACATGGGAGCAATTCAAGCTAGCCTTTAGGGGACATCACATTCCCCCAGGGCTAATGCACATGAATGCAGCTGAGTTCATGTGACTCACACAAGGGACCAAGACCCTTACTAAATACATGCATGCTTTCGACAATCTGTCCCGTTATGCCCTAGGTTTTGTCGATGTAGAAGAAAAGAAGATCGAAAGCTTCAAGAGAGGTCTTGGCACTAAGCTGATGAAAACTATGGCCAACTCGAGGTGCACCACATACAATGAGTTCATTAGTGATGCCTTGACTCAGGAGAACCACAACAATCTATGTGGCAGCAAAGGGCCTAAGAGAGCAGCTGAGGCAGGCGCCTCAGGGTCTTCTCAGTCCAAAGCTCCAGTGGTAGCTAGGCCATAGTTTCGACCACCAGCGCCCATGTTCAGGCCTCCTCCACCAAAAGCCTAGGCCAACCGACCTCAGAAGGTGTTTCGTAAGGCGTTCACCATTGCCTTACCCAAGGGGAATGGAGGGCAAGGAAGCTCAGTAGGACCCAAGAGCAATCAACCATACTTCAACTATAATCAAGTGGGTCACTGGGCCAAGGAATGCCCCCATCCTAAGAAGAACAACAATCAGAACCAGGGCAATTAGAGACAGGCAAATCCTAAAGCATGTCCTGGATACATGCACTACACCACTGTTGAAGAGGTTCCCGTAGGAGAGGTTGTCATCGCTGGTATGTTTCTTGTTAACAAACATCCCGCCATTATTTTATTTGATTTAGGAGCTTCTCATTCATTTATGAGCCAAGCATTTGCATCTAGGAATGATCAGAAAGTAATTGAGGTAAGCAAGGGTGGTTATAGTATAAGTTCAACTGAGGCTACTATCTCTACAAATAAGATGGTTAGAAATGTGCTCATCTCTATACAAGAGAGGGAGTATACAATGGATCTGATAGTATTGCCCAGATTATCTATAGATGTGATCTTAGGCATGAAATGGATGAGCGATCATGGAGTTCTCATTGACACTAGTACTCGTACAATTATGTTGAGAGAACCAAAGGGAGGTGATGCTTTTCTAGTACCCCTTTCCCAAAATTTTGAACTCCAAAAGTTGTCTTGTGCTATCCAAGCCACTACCCTTTGTGATATTCTAGTGGTTTGTGAGTTTCTTGATGTATTCCTAGATGAGTTACCAGGGTTACCACCTGATAGGGATGTGGAATTTAAGATTGAGTTAGTGCCAGGTATGGCACCTATCTCAAGGAGACCCTATAGGATGCCACCAAATGAGTTAGTTAAACTTAAAAATTCAGCTACAAGAACTATTGGACAAAGGTCTCATTCAATCTAGTTCATCTCCATGGGGATGTCCATCATTGTTTGTAAAGGACAAGTCTTTGAGAATGTGTGTGAATTATAGGCCACTCAATGTTGTGACCATCAAAAACAAGTACCCTTTGCCTCGTATCGATATCTTGTTCGATCAGTTGGCAAAAGCAAAGGTATTCTCCAAAATTGACTTGAGGTTAGGCTATCATTAGATAATGATCAGGCCAGAGGACATACCTAAAATAGCTTTCTCCACTAGGTATGGCTTGTACGAGTATTTGGTCATGTCTTTTGGACTGACAAATGCTCCTGCCTACTTCATGTACTTGATGAATTTGGTATTCATGCCCGAGCTTGACAAGTTTGTGGTTGTGTTTATCAATGATATCTTGATTTATTCGAACAATGAGGCAGAACATGCAGAGCATCTAAGAATTATTTTGTCCCAATTAAGGGAACACAAGTTATATGCCAAGTTTAGCAAATGTAAATTTTGGTTGAGCAAAGTACCTTTCTTGTGTCACATCTTATCTAGAGATGGAATATCTATAGACCCATCTAAAGTACAAGAGGTCATGGATTGGAAGGCCCCGACTTCAGTTCATGAAGTTCGGAGTTTTCTAGGGTTAGTAGGTTACTATCATCATTTCATTTCGGATTTCTCCAAGATAGCTAAGCCCATGACTAGACTACTTCAGATAGATGAAAAGTTACTATCATCATTTCATTTCGGATTTCTCCAAGAAAGAGATTGCCACCTATGTCGCTAGGTGTGATAATTGTAGTAGAGTAAAGGCCGTTTAATTTGAAATCTACTGGATTACTTCAGCCATTGCCTATTCCAGGCTAGAAATGGGAAGAAATAAGTATGGACTTTATTACGGGCCTTCTAATGACACAACAAGGTCATGATTCCATATGGGTCATTGTAGATCATCTCACCAAGTCAGCACATTTTATACTAGTGAACACAAGGTATCACGTGGGGAAGTACGCTGAACTGTATGTTTCTGAGATCGTGAGACTACATGGAATACCCAGGACTATAATCTCAGTTAGAGGACCATAGTTTATAGCATGTTTTTGGGAACACTTGCACCAAGCCTTGGGGACTAAACTAATCAGAAGTTTAGCATACCATCCACAAACTTCTAGATAGATTGAGCGAGTAAACCAGATCTTAGAATATTTGCTGCGAGCTTGTGTTATATCTTCCAAGGGTTCATGGGAGAAATGGCTACCTTTAGCCAAGTTCTCCTACAACAATAGTTATCAAGCAAGCATCAAGATGACTCCGTTTGAAGCCTTGTATGATAGGAAATGTAGAACTCCTTTGAATTGGAAGCCCAGCAAAAGAAGATACGCTGATAAAAGAAGAAGAACACTGACTTTTGAAGTGGGAGACTATGTATACTTAAAAGTGTCACCCATGAAAGGAGTACAGAGGTTTGGAGTGAAAAGAAAGCTTGCACCTAGATATGTAGGGCCATACAAGATTACTGAACGGAAAGGAAATGTCGCTTATAAGTTACAACTTCCTCCAGAGATGAGTGCAATATTCGATGTCTTCCATGTTTCTCAGTTGAAAAGATGTCTTCACATACCTGAGGAAGCCATTGCACCCACCAACATTGAGCTCCAATCGGATTTGACCTATGAAGAGAAACCAATCCGAGTGTTAGAAGAGATGGAAAGAGTAACACGGAGTAAGGTCATTAAGTTCTACAAGGTGGTGTGGAATAACCATAGTGAATAAGATGCCACGTGGGAACAGGAGGATTATTAACGTGAGGTTTATCCCGCATTTTTCCAAGAATGATAGGTCTTGCAAATCTCGGGACGAGATTTCTATAAGGGGGAGGGGTTGTAACACCTTAGGTGTTAGGCTTGCATAATTTCACTTGCATAATTAGCAAAAACATCCTTAATGAAAGTTGTAGAGCTACATGATATCTCCAACTTTGCTTTAAGAACCATCATCTAATTACCACTGGTTCACAAGCTACACTGCTCCAAAGTGAGGTACTTTGAAACTGAAAATCGTTTCCACACTTTGAAAATTTCCTAAGTCACAAAACAACATTTCCTTGCAACTTGTGAGCTATTTTTGAACATGCTATGCACTGAATTAGACCTTGACCCAAAAATAAAAGTTGTTACCCTAGTCAAGTACTATAACTTTTATTTAGGTCACATAGCCATGCAAATAATCTAAGCTACTGTTCAACTTTGGTCAAACTAGTATCATGAAAATGGCATTTCAAATGAAACCAACACTTAGAAGCAAATTGTGCCTATGTCATGAATACAAACATTATTCCATTTACCATCCTAGATGTGTCTAAGGTGTTTTCATGACCTCACAACCATCTTATACATAGGTCATACATGATTGCAAGCATAAGCATATATATAAATCAACATTTCATGTGACAATGTATAAGAAGGAGATGAAATTTCATATGCTCATGTTCATGAATGCTTGGATGATGCTTGTGCTCATGAAATGCAGATGCCAAAATGCAAAGCTTAACACAAGAGTGTTACAGCCCTCCCCCTTATAGAAATCTCGTCCCGAGATTTGCAAGACCTACCATTCTTCATAAAAGGCGGGATAAACCTCACGTAAGTAATCCTCCCGTTCCCACGTGGCATCTTGTTCACTGTGGTTATTCCACACCACCTTGTAAAACTTAATGACCTTGCCCCGTGTTACTCTTTCCATCTCTTCTAATGCTCGGATTGGTTTCTCTTCATATGCCAAATCCGATTAGAGCTTAATGTTGGTGGGTGCAATGGCTTCCTCAGGTATACGAAGATATCTTTTCAACTGAGAAATATGGAAGACATCGAATATCGCACTCATTTCTGGAGGAAGTTGTAACTTGAAAGCAGCATTTTTTTCATTCAATAATCTTGTATGGCCCTACATATCTAGGCGCAAGCTTTCTTTTTACTCCAAATCTCTGCACTCCCTTCATAGGTGACACTTTTAAATATACATAATCTCCCATTTCAAAATTTAGTGTTCTTCTTTTATCAGCATAACTCTTTTGTCTTGACTGAGCTACTTTCATATGCTGTTGGATAATGCGTACCTGCTCTTTAGCTTTGGTGACAAAGTCAATGCCAAAGTATCTTCTTTCACTGGGCTCAATCCAATTCAAAGGAGTTCTACATTTCTGACCATACAAGGCTTCAAAAGGAGCCATCTTGATGCTCGCTTGATAACTATTGTTGTAGGAGAACTCGGCTAAAGGTAGCCATTTCTCTCATGAACCCTTAGAAGATATAACATAGGCTCTCAACATATCTTCTAAGATCTAGTTTACTTGCTCGGTCTATCTAGAAGTTTGTGGATGGTATGCTAAACTTCTGATTAGTTTAGTTCCTAAGGCCTGGTGCAAGTGCTCCCAAAAATGAGCTATAAACTGTGGTCCCCGATATGAGATTATGGTCCTTGGTACTCCATGTAGCCTCACAATCTGAGAAACATACAGTTCGACGTACTTTCTAGCTAGATATGTTGTGTTAACTGGTACAAAATATGCTGACTTGGTGAGGCGACCTATAATGACCCATATGGAATCATGACCGTGTTGTGTCATCGGAAGGCCGGTAATAAAGTCCATACTTATTTCCTTCCATTTCTAGCCTAAAATAGGTAAAGGCTAAAGTAATCCAGCAGATTTCAAATGAACGATATTTACTCTACTGCAGTTATCACACCTAGCGACATAGGCGGCGATCTCTTTCTTCATCTTGGTCCACCAAAAACAGATTTTCAAATCTTGATACATTTTGCTAGATGAATGAGCTTCATCTAAAATTTGATTTCTAAGCTAACGGTCTTTTGGTACCACAAGTCGGTCCTCAAACCATAGCACACCTCTTTCATACGACCTAAAATACTTGGTTTCTTGTTCCTTCATCTTTCTCTTGATGTGAAATACACCTACATCAGTCTTCTGTAGTTCTATGATTTTTGTAAGACCCTAGGTGTTAGGCTTGCATAATTTCACTTGTATTGCATGAGCATAATCATCAAGCATTCATATATAAGCTTTTACATGTGTAACGTACAATTGAAACATGTGAAACATGCCATGTTATTTTATGTTTCCATTTGTGTATGCTTATGATCATGTGTGAATAAGTGTCAGTGGGTGATGTTGGTCACTAAAACACCTTAGCTACACTTAGAATGGCTAATGGAACAATGTTCATGTAGATCACTTTATCTAATTAAGCTCCTAAGTGATGATGTGCTTGTTGAGCCGAGAAGTATTTATAGGTAATTAATGTATAAAATGTTTGTGGAACCTTAGGAATACCTTTAACATGTTTAGAATGTCACTATGAACAACTTTGGTATTCATGACTAAAGCTAGTTTGGTCTCTAAGTCATAGTTATAGTGTAAGTCATCATTTTCAAGTGGTATGTTTGATCTAAGTTGAACTATGTCCTAGAATGTTTGCATGGCAAAGCACCCTTAAGCAAAGTTGTAGTGCTTGATTAGAGCAGCAACTTTTATTTCTAGGTCGCTAATTCAGTGCCAAGCTTGGTCATTTTGAGCTCACAAGAATCAACATTTCACTAATTTTGGAACTTGAAAATTTTTCTAAGTCATATTGAGCTGACAGTTTCGTTGTGGCTGACTTTGGGATGATTTAACTCCATAACCGTTGTGAATTAGGAGATGAGTTCTAAAGCAATTTTGTAGCTGGTATGTAGCTCTACAATTTTTGTTTTGGCATCGTGCACAAATTCGTTTTGGTTTAGGAGATGGGAAGGCTTGAAATCGTGTCGTCAGATCTACCATCGGGCTCTGATGGATGCCGCGTCGCGTCGTGTCGTGGCCAACCGAGTGCAACACCTAGCCACCGTGTGGCCACCGCTGGCCGGCGTCGGGCCCTCATCGCAGCACGCAGGCACGTGCATCTGAGAGGCCACGCTGCTCATTCCGCACTCACACGCTCACTCTCTCCCTCTCCACTGCTCTCTCTCGCTCTCGCTGCGGGAGCACCGAGCGCCGCCGAGCTACAGCGCTGCTCCGCCATTGCCTAGCACCCGCTCCACCATAATATTGTCGCCTCCAGCTTGACAGTAGTTGCGCCATGTTCTCCTCTACCTCCTCGACATGTTAGCAGTGCAAGACGAGCTACGGTGAGAGCAAAATCGCTGTTCTCGTCCTCGCTAGAAAGCTCGGCTTCCATGGCCACCTTCATGGCGAGCTCGTCGCTGCTCGTCTCCATCACACATTCCTTCACATTCTTCATGTTAGAGCTTGGTTAGGGCATAGTCTAGTTTGTAGCACAACCTCATTGTGAATGGTTGCCTCGCCGGTGTGGAACACGATGACCAGCACCATCGCGCTCTCACCACTACACAACCGCGCACGTGGACACCCTTGCCGGTGCTTCCACCCGAACCCTAGATAGTCTAGATAGGTCCACGTCATCACCACGGAGCTCTTGCGCTACTCGCCCAGACTTGCTATGGCCAGAGACGGCCAGCGCACCTCCACGTAGCACCGTCGTGCCGCCATGGTCGGCGACGAGCATGCTCCGTTGCATCTGCGCTGCCACCACGAGTACCAGTCGACGTGGGTTAGTGAGTAGATCATGTAGGTGGGGTTGGTTTCGTTGGAGTGCTCACCATCGATGAGATAGCACCAACCGACCACCGTGCTCTGTTTTCGGGTCTCTAGCGTGTCAGGTCCTCTGACCCGTGTGTCCGTGATGTCAGTGAGAACATTTTAGGGTTTTAGATTATTCTTTTCCAAATTTTGTGCTAACTTTGAAAAATCATAAGTTGAGTTGTAGATGTCTAATTTTGGTGAACCAAATTTTGTTTTGTTCTTCATGAAGTGTAGTATTTTATAAAAATATGATATGTACAATTTCTAGTATTTTTATTGGTGATTAAAATATAGCTAGATAAGTACTTTTTGAATGTTTACAATTTTGTAAAATGTATAACTTGAGCTAGGGATGTGATAAAATTGTGATTCCAATTTTTTTGTCTTGTGTTGATGTGCTCTAGCTAGGAAAAATAATAAACTTGCACTAAACTTGATTGAAATATGATCTTTCTATTTATCTATTGATAAATGGTGTTTTTTGAGGAAAATTATGGGGATAAAAATAAGTAACCTATTGCCATGAAATTTTTTTGTGCATTAGTGTTTCACTAGTATGAAGCTAAGAAAAATATAGAATATATTGTTTCACACTTTTCTATACTGTTAACTATTTTTACTAAAATAAACCTTGCTACCTTGTCATTTCTGTAGAGGATGTTATACATGTTCAAATGGTATGAAATTTTTATAGTAGTCTATTGGGAGCACTTGGAAGCCACTGTAATTTTATGAGAATTGATTGTGCACATTTATTATATGTTTGTTATTTCACCTAATTATCTAATTAAATTAATAAAGGCATGTAAATAAATAAATTGTGCTTGACCATGATGTTTTCTATAGTACTTGTGATACATATAAACTGTTGATGTTAATAGTAAGGCTTAGGAGAAATTGGTTGTATGCAACTAAGTAATTATTGCTTTATAAATCAAACAAATGGTTGCATGCATAGTTTTGGTCGAGTTGATGATTTCATGTTGATAAGGGCCTTTTCTATAAAACTTGTTAACAACAAAGTTGTAGATAACTTATTGATCTACCTTGTGTTAAATTTTCATAGTCATAGGCCTTAGGGTTTAAGAGTTTTGGATGTTAGAATTTTGCTATCTGAAATGTTTACTTCCTAGATAGATTTGAATAACTGAATTGTTTGACCTATATAACTATTGAATCACATTAAGGGTATTAAAAGAAAGTTGTAGATAATTTCATACTATTTCCAAAATGTTCACAACCATATTATTCCAATGTGTATATCTCTAGTTATGGTTAAAAAAATTAGCTACTGTCTTGTATTCTAGTAAATAGATTATAGAAGTGTTTACTTAAGTAATAGAGAAGAGATATGCACCTACTCAGTAAAATAAGATGCACTTGTTATTACTTTCATACCATGCTATTGAAAGTACTTAGGAGGAAGCATTCATCCCGTTGTATCATATTACATGTGTCATCGTATATGCATTCGCAATATCTTATGCCATGCTCATGCATATAGGATCAATCGAGGAGATAACGTTGTTGGAATTCAACGAATAAGAGGAAGGGGATTAGCAGGAGACTCCTCAAGCCATAGCTCTAGGAGAAGAGGAGTAGACTCTAGAAGAGCTCCCTGAGTGCCTAGATCACTGACCCACCTTTTTCCTCAAAGGCAAGCCCTGGAGCATTCTAAGTCTCCCTTGTTTTACATAATACTATTTTAGTCCTTTATGTTTGATGCATTAGATTATAAGAGTTGATTGGAAACACTTGATGCATGGAACTACCTTGTCCAAATACATATACATTTGACCATGTGTAGGTCCAGGATCGAATATATGCTTAGCCATGCTTAGACCGGTAGAAGTCGGGTGATTTTCTGTCACCTACGAGGTATAGGTGGATACCGAAGCACGGTTGGCTATATTTGCTATCGTGGAAAAGAACCATGGGGTAACATAAATGGAGGACGGACGGAGTCTATGTATAGGTTGACTCATGTGATTCCGTCTATGACGATTAAGGACTATACTATTGTTGGGACTTCTGACAAGATTGAACGCATGCCTATCACTTAGCTAGCTGGATAACTCGTTCCGACCGTGAAGCCGAGTAGCTCAACTCAGGTCAGGCCCCACTCTGTAAAAGTGCGCACTCTGGATGGTAGTTCTAACACCTCTAGTGTTATGAGCTCGCTTAGCACAGAGATTACGGCCTAAGAAATTGATCTATACGTATAGTGGGTTAGTTTAATCAAGTGCGATAATGAAAAACCTAATCCCTAGTTATATGGATAAGTTAATAGTTTGACTTAAAAAGTGATTATTTATAAAGCAATAATAATATAGAACATGTGTTGGGGTTTTTATAAACCTATGCCGCCTGGCCGCCGCCCTCCGTCGAAAATCGGCTAGAGCTGGCCCTCCTCTATTCCTCTGCTACGCCGTAGGAAGAAGCGAAGGTGAGAAAATTGAAATCGAAGCTTTTCCAGGGATCCCTACATAAATTGTGTGACTCTAATGAATAGTGCATCACAGTGTTGTGGATCTCAGGTTGAATAGAGAAAAGCATGGGGTCTTTCTACAAAATGCGCGCCCATGCTTGGGCCACGCCGCGTGGGTCGGTCTGTTGGGCCACTCGCCCTGCGCCTCTGCGGCCGTGGCCTGCTCGGCGCCCCGCCTAGGCCGGCCTTGTGCCTCCCACACCTGGGCCACGCGCGCACACTATGCACCTGGGCCATGCATCAGCATGGGCCAGCCGCTTCCGGCTGCTGGGCCGAAAGGGGTTGCCGTCGGCCCTTTCCATTTCTAAATGCTTTTCTAATATAGGTTTCTAGTTTAACTTGTAAAATCAATATAAAATAGTATAGGAATCCAAAAATTGTGAAACCCATTTTGTTAGGCTCCTAAAATCATGATCTATCTATTAGCGTATTTGGTTCATCTAGTTTTAAAATGTTTCCAGGGTTGCTCTAATTATTTTAAAATGTTTAATATTGTTAAAATGTGAACTTGTGGGAATTTTTATGGGGAAATGGTGATAGTGTTGACCCTAAAAATTTTATAGTAAATTACTAATATTATTAGCGGCTCACTATAATTTTTGTAGCACAATAATAATTAGTTTACTAGAGTAGCTAATGATGCCCTATTTTGAATAAAGATTAAATTGATAGAACAAAATAACGAAACGACTTGGGTTTGTATAGCTAAAACATTTGTTGGGAAATGACACCTTTCTTGACAATGTTGATGTGTAGATTAGTATGTTAGTCATTAGAGCTAGCTTGTAGTTTGTAGTATGTACTCTGTTTTAAGAGTTGTTGTTGCCTTGTTAATTAACTGTTGCATCATCTCTGCATCGCATTGCATATCATAACAGGAACGATGGTGGATCGATGGTAGCAAATGGAGTAGCTGAAAAGATGGTGCTAGGGACCAAGACACAAAGATGGAATACTAACTTTTGGTTATATTTTACCCAGGCAAGCCCCGGTGCATAACCCCTACTTTTCTGCACTTTAAATTATATTTGTGCATTAAGTTTTAAGGAGTTGAATGAAACCCACTTGCATATAGATATCTTTATCCGATGAGTCCTACTAGTATGGTAGATTACTATGCTACGGGCCTCCGGTAGAAGTAGGGTGATTGTCTATCACTCGCAAGAGATAGGAAGTATATTATTGTTGTTCCCATATTATTATCACCTGGAATATATATATGAATGATAAATGGTGACTAGGCAAGGATATGGTATGGGTATTGGTGGGTGTAAGAGGTTGTGTCCCGTGGCCAACGGGGCATAGCTTGGTTACACTATTTTCCCTGTCTATGTCGGTTAAGGACCGACCGTTGCATTGGGTTCTAGGCAGGTCACAGACTTATTATCCCAAGCACATACTTATGTATGGGCGCAGGGAAGACTTGTTACTCTCTTGTCATGGGTTCCAGCTCTTTTTGGACTGACTTTCTAGGGTGGTTTTTGGGTGGAGATCCTAGCACTTACTGAGTCCAGGGCTCAGGGGCGGGGGCTTGGAGTCCAAGTTTGGATGGGGACCTAGACCTCGTGACAAGAGGGTAGTGGGTTGGTCCTACTTGTGCCTAGGGTACAAGCGAGGCATGTGTTTCAGGGTACCCAGCTAGGCACATTGATTCATGAATCACCAGGTGATCCAATACGACTTATCTGCAGTCTAGCAATGTAGTAAGAACTGGGAGATGAAAGATGGTAAAATGAATCTGATTGCTTACCACCTGCTTAAAAGTAGCACATGTGCTTACATAGAATGGTTAGTTAATGAACTAATGATGACTGCTAATAATAATTAAATATAAGGACGCACACTAAGTAATGCTTCCTGCAGATGCAATAAATCCACAGCCAGATAGCCTTGCATATTCTTGGAGTCTTTTCTTTTCTCCTATCGGGTAAGTCTTGCTAAGTACAATTAAGTACTCAGGATTTTATTTCCGCCTGTTGTAGGTGACAGGCAGATGCTAGAGCCGACTCTTGTGTGTGGATTCCTCCTGGTGGGCTCAGAGGGGATTCCTTTGTGCTAGGATCATAGTTTTTTATTTATAACTCTTACTAAATGTTTTTATAAATAAAAGTGTTATAATTTGTTGTCATAATTTATATATCAATGCTTCATCATGTCATTAATAGATGATTATTTCCGTCATAACTCTAATAACCTATTCATATTCTGTTGTTATAACAATAAATATTATACTCTAATGTTGCATGAAAAGTGATGTAAGAAATGTCTAAAATGTTGTAAGCTTTATTCTCTCATTTGTGATCCTGGTGGAAAAATGAGGATTTTTCGAGTTTTCCCTGGGGGTGTGCCCGATGAAAACGCATAATTTGGTGTCCTCCCTTGAGTACTTAGTGTCTAATGGAAGACGAGTAATCTTGGGAGGCATTTGATTAGGCGGTTCTACCACAGATGGTATTAGAGCATAAATAAGGAAATAAAGCTTCAAAAACCTTTCTAAAATAAAATTTGACAACAAATTCTTTTCAAAGAATAGAATGTTTGTATGTGAAGTTATATAAGTAGCCCTATTACTATGGTTATGTACCTAGGATAGATGGCACTCTGCTGACTTAGATAGGCTTAATCAAGTTTTCTACAGGTACACTGACCCCGAGCATAGTCCGATAGTATCGACTAGCTACAGGGAGAGAACGATGTGCCAAAAATCTGAGAACGGTTGCCCTATATGTTGGCAACAGTGGAAGGACATATCAGATGTGCATTCATGCATATCCTGTTTGTGCATTGTAGTGCCCATATTGCTTGTAGATATGCCATCCATAGGTGTCACGCGTGTCATATTGTGAACGACTGACTCATTCCTGCTCTGGAGTTATTTCTACACTATGGCTCTATGCTCCATGTTCACCCATTGTTCACGCCGGTCGTGACCCATGTCTCCCCCATACTCTTTTCTACGCTCTTGTCGGACACTTGCCCTGTAGTTGTACTAGTCAGTAATGGCCTCGGACATCTCTCACCTCACATGCATGGAAAACTGGTTGATTCATTCATAGTGATCCTTTGTAGGAACCCTAGTGGACCGCGCCAGGACCACTGACCGCTCTGCCTTTATAAGCAGGGTCTAGCTTAGCCATTGGTACCACCACTCGGTGCACTTTAGCTCGCCTAGCTTTTCCTTTGAGCAAGCTTTTCGCTCAGTCCTTCCTCACAACCATCGCTAGGAATGGCAGGAGCCTGGGTTAGTAGTTACTACCTGAACATTGAGGGTTTCCCCAGAATCCTGCATGCCACCCTACAAAAACTCAGAGTCAAGGATCGTCCCGAGTATGAGGGCTGTGAGTATGAAAAGCATGGTACTGAGCGGTGTGAGGTTACCATCTACATTGGGAAGAGTGAGGAGTTCCCCGACATCACTAAAGCCTGAAATGTGACCGCAACTGGGTTTCGCTTCATCGACACCTACTAGGTTGTGGCCCACAAAGCCTTGTGGTATCTTTGCTAAATCTATGAAGAGCCCATTGCTTGTACCCCCACGAGGTTCTTTCCACCTTTGGAAAAGAATCAATGGGCCTAGAGGGCTCGCATGGAGGATTTGTAAGGGTGGGATGCGCAGGAAGATAGTCCTACCGTGGTGCATTTGATCACATACCTGCTTGCTCTGGATGAGCAGTATGACCGGCAAGCCTCGGAGCTGAGGAAGTGCCTCCAGTGAGCCGAGGAAGCCAAGATCTTTTCTAGGATGCTCTAGGTGCAGCTTGTCAAAGTGCATGCCAGTGCGGCAACTGCTGAGAGTCAGGAGACTGCCATGTCAAAATCTCTAAAGGAGGCTAAAGATCAGCATGTCCATCAGTTGGGAGAAGCCTATCTTGTCACTAGGGCCAAGCAGAGGATGCTAGCTACTGAATGGTAGGACCCATTGATCGTGGAGGGGATCCCTGTCCAACCACCAGAAAGAAGAAGAACCAGTGTTGTAGTACTACCAGCACCTCCACCCTCGAAAGTGTTAGAAGTAGAACCCTTGATTCCTCTCACTCAGCCATTGCCAAGAGAGGAGGCAGATCCATAGCTAGGATGGTAGAAGAATCCGCTGAGCTCGGGAATGAAGATGTGTGGTCCAGAGCAGATTAGTTGCCTTAGGATGATGTACCCATAGTTAGTAGTGTCTTTCATCGCTGTCCCCCGGTATTGTAATCTTTCCATTGTATTTCGGCCATAGTTGTTGAGGTAGTCCGATCGTAGGGAAGGTGAATGATGTGTTGAGAATGGGAGAGTGAATGCCTGAATATTGTACCTGCATAAGACCATTGGAATGTGCATTTGGTTTATTTCGTTGTGTTTATTGCGTCCATCTACCCTTAAGTTTCATGAGATGTGCTTAGAGTTTTCAAAGATGATGTTAAGTGGGTTACAAGAGAAGTTGCCATTTAGATGCCAGTAGACCATCCATGATTGGGTAACATAGGACACTGTATCGGCTAATTGTGGATGTCCCAGCAGAACACTTAAATTTCCTTAAATCAAATCCATTGTTGGATTTGAATTCCTTGTTCCTTGTTGCGAAAGGAACCCTTGTTGTTTGAATTTTTCTTGCAATACTCCTCTTATTCTGTGGTCTATGACACCACCGCCTTCATGGCGTGTGAGTTGGTAATAGTTGCCTTGTTAATAGCTTATGGTGCCATGACAAAACCGAGGGCCCCTGTGGAATAGCTGCCACATGATGACGCTGCTCGGCACGCGCTGGTATCAAGGTTGCTGACCAAGTACCTTTACCAAGTTACACCACCATACCGCTTTTGCTACAAAATATTCTCCTTGGAAATGTTCGGGTGTTCAAATGGGAAATTCACAATGGGTTGATGAAATAGTGTTCTCTCAAAGTAAACAAGAGGAGGTGGTTTTGGAGGAAGAATGTATGACATGGTCTTAGTTTACATGAAAGACGGATGTGGTCTAGGAAGGGAAAGCAAAACAAGAGTAGAATGGAAAGTTAGCCTCGGGTAGTAGGTAGTGCTTGGCAAAGCCTAAGTGGATGTCATGTCCCAAGCCCTGTGTCTAGCTTGACTGCACTACCCATGCCGAGTTATTTCGCTACATGCCTTATGGATGTTGTCTATGTTGGGCCCATTAGCACCCCATTCTCGTGTGGCCACAGCATCGTGCCGCACTCGCCATACTCGTGCACTGTGCGTTTCTCCTTTTCCCAGCAACCGGTCGGCTCTCGACCCCCACATGCTTGTCCCCGCACCGAACCCCCCTTCCCCCTTCCTTCTTTCTTCTTTTGGGGACACGATTGCCTGCACGCCTCCCTCATCAAGCGAACCCCTCTCCTTATCCTCTCCGCCGCTGGCGTAGGGCGCACCATGGTCGACTTTATCCCCATAGCATGAACCATCTGTGCATCCCATTCATGCTGTCTCCACTTCCGGTGCATTGCACCCCACCTCCATTCGCCACTATAAGATGCTCTTGGTCCTTGTTCGTCTTCTTCATCCCCATCCACTTGAATTCGACGTAGAGCTACGAGATCTAGTCATCATCCGAAGAATTAGGCTCTTTAGTCAGAGGTGATTGTGTAATCTGAGAAGAAGGGATCTAGTTTTTGAAGAAGTTCAAGTTCCCTTTGGTTAGTTGGTCTTAGGGTTCACGATGTTTGACTTCTTAGTCTCCTGTTTCTGGATCTGTTGGTCATACACCATATTTTGGATAATCATTATCTTGTTGTTTCTCCATTGCCCTCGTCTATCTCGACTTCTAGATTAAGCCTTGGTTGTACTAGGTTGCTCTTAACCATGTATCCCTAAATCTCCGTGTGGTTTAGTATTTGAAGTCGTGTAATCTTTCGTGTAATCTTTGATCTACAAAATGTAATCGTGTTTCCCCTCTTCCGGTTCTTGCTTCAAATCTCAGGATGAGATTCTTTTTAAGGGGGGTTGGTTGTAACACCTCTAGTGTTACGAGCTCGCTTAGCACAGAGATTATGGCCTAAGAAATAGATATATACATAAGTGGGTTAGTTTAATCAAATGCGATAATGAAAAAACTAATCCCTAGTTATATGGATAAGTTAATAGTTTGACTTAAAAAGTGATTTTTTATAAAGCAATAATAATATAGAACATGTGTTGGGGTTTTAATTAAAATTGAATTACAAGTCGAGTAGATGAAAACGCAACTTGGGTTTTGGAAAACAAATGTTGTCAACTACGGTTTTTGCCAGCTCAAAAATCAAATTGGAAATTAAAATTGACCTTTCATTGAATCGGCAAAAAATTGAAGTTATGTTGAAAGTACACTTTTTGGTGATTTATAAAATGCAAAATAGTTAAATAACGCCCTGATGTCTTGGTTCTATTGTTTGGTACAAAGCGTGTGCTATGCTGTGAAATGGTTGTTGGTGAAGTTTGGTAAGGTTTTGACTGTTTAAAAATTCAACCAAAAGTGCTTAGGTACATTAGTTCTAACTGAAACTGTGAATTCTTTCATGTATGAAACGATAGTAGACAATGCCATTTTGGCATTCAATTTTCAACAAAAATGGTTAAGCACTACATCTATGTTTTCACACGATCGGTTGCAGTTAGGTGTATACTAGGACATGGTGCAGGTCGTGGTTACGTTAGAGTTACGATGCTCACGCAAATATTGACCGAACTTTGCTAGAGTATGGGGAGGGCATGTCGTTGGTGCTCTATTCATGAACCGGCAACTGTAGCGAGCGATCTTAGCTGCTCACCTCAACTACCTCGCCCCGCTGGCTTTGAGCCATTCATCCCACCTACCGAACTGCTATCCTCGCCTCTGCTCTCTCTCACTCTTCTAGTCTTTGCCTCTATTTGCGTGTCTTGCTTGTCTTTGCCTGCCTTGCTTGTCTCTACCTGCCTTATTTTTCTCTGTTTGCCTCTGCTTGCTTCTGTCTACCCCTGCCAAGCCGAGCAACCGCCATGGTCACGCGCCATCGCACCTCACGCCTGCCCATCGCTGGCCCTCCCCCTCACGAGCACGTGCGCGTGTGAGCCTCATGGTCCTGCACTAGACCATAGCCCTCAGCGCCGCCCCTCCCTTCCCACTCCTCGCCACCATGTCCGTCACTGCCGTGTCCATGGATGGGTTCCTCGCATGGGCCGTTGAGGCTGAGCCCTGGTATGACTTTACCATCGCTCTCCTCCCTCTCACTGAAGCCTACGCGTGGCTCCTCTTCGCCTCACTCCTCCTCGCACCCTACGGCTCCTCCCGTGCCCCACATGCTGGCGCCGCCGCCGCCGCCAAGGTGCACCACGAGTGCACTGCTCATCATCTCCCCTCTCCCCTCTATGCCACCGTGGCTCAGGCTATTGGCCCACTCCCACCTCGCGGGTGCCTACGCTATCCTAGGGGCATTCGTTGCCGCACCCGCCATCGCCCCGTGGATGCCATGTGCTTGCGTGGCTAGGATGCCGTGGGCTGCCTCTAGCCATGCCAATAGCGCCCGCGTGCATGGCCAAATCCACTGCTACTCCTATGCCGCCTGGCCACCGCCCTCCTCTAGAAATCATCCAGAGCTGGCCCTCCTCTGTTCCTCTGCTACGCCATCGGAAGAAGCGAAGGTGAGAAAATTGAAATAGAAGCTTTTCCAGGGATCCCTACGTAAATTGCGTGACTAATGAATAGTGCATCACAGTGCTGTGGATCTTGGGTTGAATAGAGAAAAGTGTGGGGTCTTTCTACAAAATGTATGCCCGTGCTTAGGCCACGCCGCGTGGGTCGGTCTGTTGGGCCACTCGCCCTGCACCTCCGAGGCCGTGGCCTGCTTGGTGCCCCGCCTAGGCTGGCCTTGTGCCGCCCGTGCCTAGGTCGCGTGCGCGTGCTATGCGCCTAGGCCGCTTCCAGTTGCTGGGCCGAAAGGGGTTGCCGCCGGCCCTTTCCATTTCTAAATGCTTTTCTAATATAGGTTTCTAGTTTAACTTGTAAAATCAATATAAAATAGTATACGAATCCAAAAATTGTGAAACCCGTTTTGTTAGGCTCCTAAAATCATGATCTATCTATTAGCATATTTGGTTCATCTAGTTTTAAAATGTTTCTAGGGTTGCTCTAATTATTTAAAAATGTTTAATATTGTTAAAATGTGAACTTGTGGGAATTTTTATGGGGAAATGGTGATAGTGTTTACCCTAAAAATTTTATAGTAAAATACTAATATTATTAGCGGCTCACTGTAATTTTTGTAGCACAATAATAATTAGTTTACTAGAGTAGATAATGATGCCCTATTTTGAATAAAGATTAAATCGATAGAACGGAATAACAAAACAACTTGGGTTTGTATAGCTAAAACACTTGTTGGGAAATCACACCTTTCTTGATGATGTTGATGCGTGGATTAGTACGTTAGTCATTAGAGCTAGCTTGTAGTTCGTAGTATGTACTCTGTTTTAAGAGTTGTTGCCTTGTTAATTAACTGTTGCATCATCTCTGCATCCCATTGCATATCATAATAGGAATGATGGTGGATCGATGGTATCAAACGGAGTAGCTAAAAAGATGGTGCCAGGGATCAGGACACAAAGATGGAATACTAACTTTTGGTTATATTTTACCCAGACAGACCCCGGTGCATAACCCCTACTTTTCTGTACTTTAAATTATATTTGTGCATTAAGTTTTAAGGAGTTGAATAAAACCCACTTGCATATATATATATATATATATATATATATATATATATATATATATATATATATATATATATATATATATATATCTTTATCCTATGAGTCCTACTAGTATGGCAGGATCATGTAGATTACTATGCTATAGGCCTCCGGTAGAAGTAGGGTGATTGCCTGTCACTCACGAGAGATAAGAAGTATATTATTGTTGTTCCCATATTATATATATATATATATATATATATATATATATATATATATATATATATATATATATATATATATATATATATATATATATATATGAATGATAAATGGTGACCGGGCAGGGATATGGTATGGGTATTGGTGGGTATAAGAGGTTGTGTCCCGTGTCCAACGGGGCATAGCTTGGTTACACTGTTTTCCCTGTCTATGTCGGTTAAGGACCGGCTGTTGCATTGGGTTCTAGGCAGGTCACCGACTTATTATCCTGAGCACATACTTGTGTATGGGCGCAGGGAAGACTTGTTACTCTCTTGTGATAGGAGGGTAGTGGGTTGGTCCTGCTTGTGCCTGGGGTACAAGCGGGGCGTGTGTTTCTAGGTACCTAGTTGGGCACATTGATTCGCGAATCGCTAGGTGATCCGGTATGACTTGTCTGCAGTCTAGCAATGTAGTAAGAACTGGAAGATAAAAGATGGTAAAATGAATCTGATTGCTTACCACCTGCTTGAAAGTAGCACATGTGCTTACATAGAATGGTTAGTTAATGAACTAGTGATGACTGCTAATAATAATTGAATATAAGGATGCACGCTTAGTATTGCTTCCTGCAGATGCAATAAACCCACAGCCAGATAGCCTTGCATATCCTTGGAGTCTTTTCTTTCCTCCTATTGGGTAAGTCTTGTTGAGTACAATTGAGTACTCAGGGTTTTATTTCCCCCTATTGTAGGTGACAGGCGGATGCTAGAGCTGACTCTTATGTGTGGATTCCTCCTGATGGGCTCAGAGGGGATTCCTTTACGCTGCGGTCATAGTTTTTATTTATAACTCTTACTAAATATTTTTTATAAATAGAAGTGTTATAATATGTTGTCATAATTTATATATCAATGCTTCATCATGTCATTAATAGATGTTTATTTCTATCATAACTCTGATAACCTATTCATATTCTGTTGTTATAACAATAAATATTATTCTCTGATGTTGCATGAAAAGTTATGTAAGAAATGGCTAAAATGTTGTAAGCTTTATTCTCTCATTTGTGATCCTAATGGAAAAATGAGGATTTTTCGGGTTCTCCCTTGGGGTGTGCCCGACAAAAATACATAATTTGGTGTCCTCCCTTGAGTACTTAGTGTCTAATGGAAGACGAGTACTCCTAGGAGGCATTAGATTAGGTGGTTCTACCACAGTAGTAAGGATGTGTGGGGAGCCAGGCGTGAGCCCAAGGGCAGGCCAGGCCTGAATGTCCTGGCAGCTGGTTGTCCCTGATTGTGCAGCGTTGGGTGAACCCGCGAAATGTGGACCTAATTTATACCAAAGGTGACCTAAGGTGACCATTGATCTAGTCTACCTAGGTTTATGTTAGGAATAAATTCCCAGCTAGTTGAAATCGATTTGAATTGCCGTCTCTCCCAGATAGTGACAAACTTGGCTAGCCCCAACATCGTAGTAATTGTATTATAGAATGTGATGGTTCGAATAAACATGGAATTACTACATCTACTATGGTTACTATTGTATGTTATCAAATGATATACCACATGTATGGCATAGGACAGTTGCTAATCTAGAGATGAATAGCTATAATTAACTTGATGACTGGACTATAATTGTATAACTAAGTTAATCGCTTTTTATGCAAAATGTTGTCAAGCTAACTCTACTTATAAAGCCTTGCATAATCCTTGGAGTCAATTTATTTCTGGTTTATGATGGGTAAGTCTAGTTGTGTACCTTCTCATACTCAGGGTTTTATTCCCATTGTTGCAGATGGTATAGTTTATCATGGCTATTGCAAGAACTGCTTCTATCCCGCCTTGGATGAGGAGTAAGCCTTGGGCAAGCATCTTTAATAATCCCTCTTATATGCTTTTGTGGATTGTGATCATGAGATGGCACTATATTTGAACTATGTTGGCAAATGCTAGTTTTGAACTTTAATTTACTTCCGCTACTATCTATCGAACTTGGTTTGTAATAACCTTATTTCTCACTCTGATGAATGAACTGTATCTATGAACTTTATGTAACATGTGACATGTATGTTGAATCATGCACGATCTTGGTTGTATGTGGATCATTTATCGAGACCCGTCATTGTACTTGATGGACTACCGGGTTTATATGGGCTCAAGTATGACAGTACGACCGCTTGCGGGCTGCCATTGTACTTGTGCTCTTATAAATTGGTCGGTTCTACGACAATTTTACTCTCAAGTGAGCAACTAACAACGATATTGTGTAGCACAATAGGATATAACAAATTAAATCCATCTTCCAACAAGACTTCCAAAGTGTTGCAATGAGATTTTTGACTAAGTGCATCTGCTACAACATTGGCTTTTCTTGGATGGTAGTGCACTTCCAAATTGTAGTCCTTGATCAGCTCTTACCATCTTCGCTACCTCATGTTCAGCTCAGGTTGAGTGAAGATATATTTGAGACTTTTGTGGTCAGTATATATGTGACATATGTTTCCCAACAAATAATGTCTCCATATCTTCATCGCATGAACAACTGTTGCAAGCTCTAAATCATGCATAGGGTAATTGACTTCATGCTTTCTCAAATGTCGAGAAGCATAGGCAATAACTCTTCCTTCTTGCATGAGCACACACCCAAACCTATACCCGATGCATCACAAAACACATCGAAAGGTTTTTTAATGTCAGGTTGTGCTAGAACAAGAGCTATAGTTAAAAAGGTCCTTAGGGTGTGAAAGCTGCTTCACACTTTGGTGTCCAACTAAACTTTTCATCTTTTTGAAGTAGTCTGGTCATGGGCTTAGCTATCTTGTAGAAATCATGAATGAAATGATGATAGTAGCCTGCTAACCCTAGAAAACTCCGAACTTCATGAACCGAAGTCCGGGCCTTCCAAACCATGACCTCTTGTACTTTAGATGGGTCTACAGAAATTCCATCTCTAGATAACATGTGACCCAAGAAAGGTACTTTGCTCAACCAGAATTCACACTTGCTAAACTTGGCATATAACTTATGTTCCCTCAATCTAGACAGAACAATTCTCAGATGCTCTGCATGGTCTGCCTCATTCTTAGAGTAAATCAACATATCATCGATAAACGCAGCCACGAACCTGTCGAGCTCGGGCATAAATACCAAATTCATCAAGTACATGAAGTAGGCAGGAGCATTCGTTAGTCCAAAAGACATGACCAAATACTCGTACAAGCCGTATCTAGTGGAGAAAGTTGTTTTAGGTATATCCTCTGGCCTGATCTTAATCTGATGATAGCCTAACCTCAAGTCAATCTTGGAGAATACCTTTGCTTTTGCCAACTGATCAAACAAGATATCAATACGAGGCAAAGGATACTTGTTCTTAATGGTCATGGCATTAAGCGGCCTATAATAAACACACATTCTCAAGGACTTGTTCTTCTTTACAAACAAAGTTGGTCATCCCCATGAAGACGAACTAGGTTGACTAAGATCTTTGTCCAATAGTTCTTGTAACTGAATTTTAAGTTTAGCTAACTCATTTGGTGGCATCCTATAGGGTCTTCTTGATATAGGTGCCATACCTGGCACTAACTCAATCTTAAATTCCACATCCCTATCAGACAGTAAATCTAGCAACTCATCTAGAAATACATCAGAAAACTCAAACCATTGGAATATCACAAAGGGCAGTGGCTTGGATAGCACAAGACAAGTTTTGGAGATCAAAGCTTTGGGGAAGTGATACTAGAAAAACATTACCTCCCTTTGGTTCTCTCAACATAATTGTCCGAGTGCATGTGTCAATGAGAACCCCATGATCACTCATCCATTTTATGCCTAAGATCACATCTATGGCTAATCCGGGCAATACTATTAGATCCATCGTATACTCCCACTCTTGTATAGAGATGAGCACATCTCTGACTATTTAGTTTGTAGAGATAGTAGCCCCAGCCAAACTTATACTATAACCACCCTTGTTTACCCCAATTACTTTCTGATCATACTTAGATGCAAATGTTTGGCTCATAAATGAATGAGAAGCTCTAGAATCAAATAAAACAATGGCGGGATGTTTGTTAACAAGAAACATAAAGGCAGTGACAACATCTCTTATAGGAACTTCTTCAACAGCGGTGTAATGCACGTATCCAGGACGTGCTTTAGGATATGCCTATCTTTGATTGCCTAGGTTTTTATTACTATTCTTCTTAGGATAGTGTCATTCCTTGGCCTAATGACCCAACTGATTATAGTTGAAGCATGGCTGATTGCTCCTAGGTCCTACTGAGCTTCCTTGCCCTCTGTTTCCCTTGGGTAGGGCAATGGTGAACGCCTTACGAAACACCTTCTAAGGTCAGTTGGACTGGGCTTTTGACAGAGGAGGCCTGATCTTGGGCGCGGGTGGATGAAACTGTGGCCTAGCCACCACTAGAGTTCTAGACTAGGAAGATCCTAAGGTGCCTACCTCAGCTGCTCTTTTGTGGCCCTTCACCGCTGCGTGTAGATTGTTCTAGTTCTCCTGAGTCAAGGCATCACTGATGAACTCATTGTATGTGGTGCACCTCAAGATGGCCATAGTTTTCATTAGCTTAGTGCTAAGGTCTCTTTTGAAGCTTTCAATCTTCTTTTCCTTTGTATCGACGAACCCTAGGGCATAACGGGACAAATTGTTGAAAGCAGGCATGTACTCCGTAAGGGTCTTGGTCCCTTGTTTGAGTCACATGAACTCGGCTGCCTTCATGCACATTAGCCCTGGGGAAAAGTGATGTCCCCTAAAGGCTAACTTAAATTGCTCCCATGTGACCCGAGAGTTGGCAGGTAGATGTGGTAGAACTGCCCAAAATAATGCACTTATGGAGGCGCTTGTCTTCCACTAACACTAAGCGCCCTGAGAGCGAGCTACATCGAACGGGTTCCGTCAAGCACACCCCGAGGCAGAGCCCGAATAATCCACATTTTTCCCCAATGATCCAATAATGAGAATGAGTTACAAACTTAGTCCATTTCATACATCTAGAGTACTTAAAATTTTTATTATTACATTACCAAATTCAGAGTCCGGAATATTAAATAGCGGAATGAAAATAAACATCAGATAACATCTATCGATAATAAGTAAGGGTCCATTTGTGCCCACCAGAAGAATCCTTCACACAACGGCTACCCCTCAAGTAGTACCTACAACAGGGGCAAATAAACCCTGAGTACATAATGTACTCGCAAGACTTATCCGACTAGTGGGAATAATTTCTCGACTCCAAGGGGTTATGATAAGCTTTATGGTTTGATGGTTTCCTTTTTGCAGAAAGCAATACTAATAGTGAATTCTTATTTCTATTATTATTAGCAGTCATGATTAACTCATTACCTAGCCATTCTATGTAAGCACATGTTCTACTTTCAAGCAAGGGTTGAGCAAACAGTTCCATTTCATCACCTTTCCTCTTTTAGTTCTTACTACGGTGCTAGAGTGTAGACAAGTCATACCGACATGGCAGGGATTCGCGAATCAATGTGCCCAGCTAGGTATCCCAAAACACATGCCCAGCTTGTACCCTAGGCACAAGTAGGACCAACCCACCACTCTCCTATCAAGGGTGAAAGCATCTAGGCCCCTAGTTGGGTTTCGGTGATTAATGAGAATACGTGATTACTGTGACTAACGTATGTTTTGCAGAAACAATTACGTTAGGTCACAGTAATGGAGATCGATTGGGCAATCATGTTTATCATGCCCCTACGATGGAAATTGTTTTGGTTTTCAAAGGATGGATGACAGGGTTAAGGATGGACTAGTTCTAAGTGTCGATTGGAGTTGGAAAGACACTTAGAGTAGTTTAGGATTTTGTTTTTCCTTTGGCCGTACTATTAAGGGGGGTATGAATGGGTAGTTTGACCTAGGTGAGTCTATGAGTTAGGTGTGGTGCACACTTGTTAAAACTATCACTAGGTAGCTCCACAATAGCCCTTTGATCCTATGGAGCAAACTTCATTCACATATGTTCGAGAGTTGGAAGTGAATGGAGAGTCAAATACTGACCGGACGCTGGCTCCGGTGTGACCGGACGCTGGCTCAGGGTCCAGTCAGTTCATTTGACCAAGGTGAAAGCGTCTGGAAGTGACTGGATGCTGTGAGGTCATGCCATCGGACGCTGAAGGGCCAGCATTCGGTCGACTCCAGTAAGGTTCCAGAGAGGGAAAATCATGATCGGATGCGTTTGGTCAGTGCTGACCGGATGATGACAGCGTCCGGTCACACTGTAAACACTGGAGTTCGGGGTATACTGACCGAAGCATCCGATCAACATGACCGAAGCGTCTGGTCACCCCGTAGAGGCACATAACGGTTCATTTTTCAGCCGGTGTTATAAATACAACCTCCACTCGTGTGTGGGGGTACTTTTGCTCATTCCAACAGCTAAGAAACACCCTAGAGAGTGCCCAGAAGAGCAAGGTCCTTGTGAGGTGATTGAGATTTGAGAATCCAAGAGAGAGTCCTCATTAGTGAAGATCAAGAGTAGCAAAGTGTGCATCCACCTTCTCATTAGGCTTGTCGCGGTCAAGTGAGAGTTCGTGCTTGTTACTCTTGGTGATCGCCATCACCTAGATGGCTTGGTGGTGATTGGGAGTTCGGTGTTCACCCGACGGAGCTTGTGGGTGACCCAACTCAAGTTGTGAGCGGTTGTGGGTGATTCACCATGACGGAGTGTCGAAGAATCAACCCGTAGAGAGCACTTGATCCTTGTGCGGATCAAGGGGGAGCAACACCCTTGCGCGGGTGCTCCAACGAGGACTAGTGGGGAGTGGCGACTCTCCGATACCTTAGCAAAACATCGCCGTGTTCCTTTCTCTCTATTTGCTTTGAGCATTTACTTTGAACATTTACTTTGAGCAATTCAATTCATGTCTTTACATTCTTAGAATTGCCATACTAGAGTAGGTTTGGAACTTAGGTTGCAAGTCTTTTGTGCGGTAGAACAATTAGGAACACTTTCTAGGCACAAGGGGTTAATTGGGCTAACCATAGGATTTAATTATTGCGAAGAAATTTAGAATTAGCCCAATTCACCCCCCTCTTGGGCATCTTGATCCTTTCAATTGGTATCAGAGCCTCGTGCTCACGTATTTAGGCTTAATCGCCTAGAGCAAGATGTCTTACGGGGATGGACCTCCTCCTATCTTTGAGGGAGATGACTTTCCTTATTGGAAAATCTGCATGGAGGCGTATCTAGAGGCTCTAGATGTTGGTATACTTAGAGCCGCCTCACAAGGCTTCCCAAAACCTTGGGATGCTACTAACCTATAAGGCGATGAGGTTAATTACGAGAAGTGGAATGCAAAGGCTCGAAACACCATCTTTAGAGGCCTTTGCAAAGATGTGTTTAATCGAGTGAGGAACCACAAAGATGCCCATGCACTATGGTCAGACATTTGTGTGCTCCATGAGGGAACTAAGAGTGAGCGTGAGGAACGCTATCATCTTGTCATAAAAAAGCTCAACTCTTTTGAAATGCTTCCTAAAGAATATGCTAATAAAATATATTCACGTTTGAATGTTCTTGTAGAGGAAGTCAATGGGCTTGGACTTACTCAAATGCAACCATCTGATGTTGTAAGAAAGATCTTGAGTGTCCTCCCCATTGAAAAATATGGGCATATTATGACCGTGCTACATCAAGGTGATCTTTCCACCGCTACACCGACACAAATCTTGGGAAAGATCAATGCTTATGAGATGTACATGCACATGACACAGCATTCAAAGCTAGCCAAGAGAAGGGCAAAGCAAGACTTGAGTATGAGAGCTCAAGTGAAGATGAAGTTGATGATGAAAGTCTTGCTCTCATGGTAAAGAAGACCACCAAGATGCTAAAGAAGCTCAACAAGAGTGGCATCAAGTTTGATGGCAAGAAGAAGAAGTTCTTCACAAGCTCTAGAAGGAAGCCAATCTCCAAGATGGATTGCTACAATTGTGGAGAACTTGGTCATCTAGCTCACCAATGCACAAAGCCCAAGAAAGACAAGTTCAAGAACACGAACAAGGGCAAGAAAGATGACTCAAGCAATGAAGATGAAGATGAGAAGAAAAAGAACAAGCCATACAAGAAGAGAGATGGCAAGAAGAAGGATTTCCACAAGAAGAAGAAGAGTGGAAAGGCTTACATCATCGGTGATTGGCTCACGGACATTGATTCATTTAGTGGATCATCCGATGATGATAGTGACAACGAGAAGGTGGCTGCCATTGCTATTGACTCATCATCTTCACCGCCACCACCACCATCATTCTCTACACACCTATGCCTTATGGCCAAAGGTGAACGAAAGGTATCACATGATGATGATAGTAGTGGTGATAATCATGCTCATAATGATGATAGTGATAGTGATAGCGATGATGAATATGAGTCACCTACTTATGATGATCTTGCTAAATTACTAAAGAAATACACTAAGATCATTATAAAGACTAAAGCTAAAAATGAAAAGCTTGAGATTAAGAATGATTCTCTTTTAGCTAAATATGAGATAGCCGAAAAGGCTAGTGTTGAGGTTAGAGAAGCAAACGATGCTATATCATCCAAACTCAAGGAGCTCAAATCTTCTAAGAAAGAGCTCAAAGATAAACATGATAAACTTGAGTGGGTGCACAAAGAGCTCATCACTAGCCATAACAAGCTAAAGGATGAATATACCACTCTTAAGGTTAATCATGATACCCTTGTTATTGCTCAAGAATTTTTACCCAATGAGCCACATGATGCCACTAATGATGTTGTTAAGATTGATGTAGCTACATCATGTGATGATCTAATTGATGAGAGCATTGAGCAAGGATCTAGTGGCAAAGGCAAGCAAGTGGTTGAGTGCAATGACTATGATGAGTATGTCAAGCTCAAGCATGACAATGAAAAGCTAAAGAAAGAGTTTGAAGAGTTCAAAACCCACAACACCATTGTGCTAGAAACTCTTGATCATGATGGCAACTTGATTCTTGAGAATGAGAAGCTAAAAGAAGAAAACAAGAAACTCAAGGAAGAAAGAAACAAGGTTGCACTCAAGGAAGATAAAAGTAGTGATGCACTCAAGGAAGAAAACAAGAAGCTCAAGTTGGAGAAAGAGCATCTTAAGATTGGATTGAGCAAATTCACAAGAGGCAAGCATCTTCAAAGTGAGCTACTAATGAACACCATCATGAAGATGGATAGAAGTGGCATTGGGTACTTGGCAAACCAAGAGAAGAAGCCTCAAGCTCAATAACAATACAAGTCAAAGCCAAAGCCAAAGAGATGTTTTGAGTGTGGACAAGAAGGCCACTTTGCTCATGAGTGCCAAACTCTACCACCACAACCCTTGCCCAAGCATGCTAGACCTTTTGCTTTCAATGCTCACTACACGCTTAGAAAGGATTCTAGTGGAAAGATGAAAGTGATGTTCTTAGGACCTCCAAATAAGAATAGGCCTAAGAATATTTAGGTTGCAAAGTCACTTGTTGAGAAGGTGAAGGGCCCTCAACAAGTTTGGGTTCCTAAAGCTTGATCTCTTGTGTGTAGGTGAACTATAAGACCGGTGGAAGTCATCGGGTTATTGATAGTGGTTGCACACAACATATGACCGATGATCCTCGTATGTTCACCTCACTTGATGAAGAAGTAGATGGGCAAGAAAGAATCACATTTGGAGATAACTCAAAGGGCAAGGTCAAAGGATTGGGCAAAGTGGCAATATCAAATGATCATTCCATCTCCAATGTGCTATATGTTGCTTCATTGAGTTTCAACTTGCTATCCATTGAACAATTGTGTGATCTTGGCTTCCAATGCTTGTTTACTGAGAAGGAGGTTGTTGTATCCAAGAAAGATGATGATCATGTGATATTCAAAGGATTTAGATACAACAATCTATATCTAGTGGACTTCACCTCCAAAGATGCAAACTTGAAGACATGCCTATTCACCAAAACAACACTTGGATGGCTATGGCATAGAAGACTTACTCATGTTGGGATGAGCTCACTCAAGAAGCTTATGAAGAATGATTTGGTGAGAGGGTTGAAGGATGTGAAGTTTGAGAAGGACAAGCTTTGTAGTGCATGTCAAGCCGGCAAGCAAGTTGCAAATACCCATCCAACAAAAGCTTTCATGTCAACCGCAAGAGTGCTAGAACTCCTTCACATGGATTTATTTGGACCAACAACATACAAGAGTTTGGGAGGAAATCTTTATTTTCTTGTGATTGTTGATGATTATTCAAGGTATACATGGGTGTTCTTCCTTCATGACAAATCCGAAGTTGCATCTTGCTTCAAGAAGTTTGCCAAGAGAGCACAAAATGAATTTGAAGTGAAGCTCAAGAAGATAAGAAGTGACAATGGGAAATAGTTTGACAACACAAACATAGAAGCTTATTGTGATAAAGTTGAAATCAAACATAAAGTCTCCGCAACATATACTCCTCAACAAAATGGTGTAGTTGAGAGGAAGAACCGGACATTAATCACTCTTGCAAGAATAATGCTTGATGAGTACAACACCCCCAAAGCTCTATGGGCGGAAGCAATCAACACCGCATGCTATGCATCCAACCACCTATTCCTTCAAAAGTTCTTTGGCAAGACACCTTATGAGTTGCTCAATGGGAAGACGCCGGACGTCTCCTTCTTTAGGGTGTTTGGTTGCAAATGCTACATCTACAAGAAGCGGCAACACCTAGGGAAGTTCCAAAGATGTTGTGATATTGGTTTTCTTGTTGGTTACTCATCAAAGTCCAAAGCATATAGAGTATTTAATCATGCCACCAGCTTGGTTGAAGAAACATATGATGTGGTATTTGATGAATCTAATGGCTCCCAAGGAGCACATGAGAATCTTGATGATGTAGGTGATGAACCATTGAGGGAAGCTATGAAGAACATTTTGGTTGGAGACATCAAGCCTAAAGATGATGTACAAGTCATTGATCCACCTTCTTCATCAATTGAGCCATAAGCTGATGAAAAAGATGGGATAGTAGAAAATGAAGATACTCATGTCTCCCATGAACAAATGGTGGTACAAGCACAAGATGTTGATGCTCCACAACCTCCCCCTCAAGTGGTCAATAGAAGAAATACACCCCTACTTCAAGATCATCCACAACATCTCATCATAGGGAGTCCATCAAAGGGTGTAATGACTAGATCTCAAAAACTTGCTTCATTTATTGCTCAATACTCTTTTGTCTCTTGCTTTGAGCCTACTAAGGTAGAAGAAGCTCTTCAACATCCGGATTGGATAAATGCCATGCATGAAGAGTTGAACAACTTCACTCGCAATGAAGTTTGGACTCTTGAAGAGTGGCCAAAAGATGCAAGAGTCATTGGAACAAAGTGGGTGTTTCCAAACAAGCAAGATGATCAAGTTGTTGTTATGAGGAACAAGGCAAGACTAGTTGTAAAGGGGTTCTCTCAAGTTGAAGGTTTGGATTTTGGAGAGACCTTTGCCCCGGTTGCAAGATTAGAAGCCATCCGTATTCTCTTTGCATATGCATCACATCATAAAATAAAACTTTATCAAATGGATGTGAAAAATGCATTTTTAAATGGCTTTATAAATGAACTAGTCTATGTTGATCAACCTCCCAGGTTTGAGGACCCTAGATATCCTAATCATGTTTATAGGTTGTCCAAGGCACTATATGGGCTTAAGCAAGCCCCAAGAGCTTGGTATTAGCGCCTTCGGGACTTCCTCATTGAGAAGGGCTTCATCATTGGGAAGGTCAACACCACACTATTCACCAAGAAGCTTGATGGGCATATCTTTATTTGTCAAGTATATGTCGATGATATCATTTTTGGATCATCAAATGAAGATTCATGCAAAGAATTTAGTGAATTGATGTCGAAGGAGTTTGAGATGTCAATGATTAGAGAGCTTACATTCTTTCTTGGTTTTCAAGTCAAGCAAATGAGAGAAGGGATTTTCATCTCTCAAGAGAAATATACTAATGATCTTCTCAAGAGATTCAAGATGGATGAATGTAAGCCAATCAAGACTCCAATGCCAACCAATGGACATCTCGACCTAGATGAGGGAGGTAACCCAGTTGATCAAACTCTCTACCGCTCTATGATTGGTAGCTTGTTATATTTGACCGTATCTAGGCCCGACATCATGTTTAGTGTGTGTATGTGTGCCAGGTTTCAAGCTAATCCTAAGGAAACTCATTTAATTGCCGGAAAAAGAATCCTTAGGTATCTTAAGCACACACCAAGCATTGGCCTTTGGTATCCCAAAGGAGCTAGATTTGAATTAATTGGCTATTCCGATTCGGATTATGCCGGGTGCAAAGTTGATAGAAAAAGCACATCTGGAGGGTGCCAGTTGCTTGTTAGATCACTTGTGTCTTGGTCCTCCAAGAAACAAAATAGTGTGGCTTTGTCCACCGCCGAAGTGGAATACATTGCTGCGGGTGCTTGTTGTGCACAAATACTTTACATGAAACAAACTTTGCTAGACTATGGTGTAGTTCTAGATAAAGTATCTCTTTTGTGCGACAATGAAAGTGTGGTAAAACTTGCAAATAATCCGGTTCAACACTCTCGCACCAAGCACATAGATATCCGCCATCACTTTCTTAGAGATCATGTTGCTAAAAATGATATATCACTAGAAGGTATAAGAACCGAAGATCAATTGGTGGATATCTTCACTAAACCGCTAGATGAGGCAATATTTTGTAGATTGCGAAATGAACTCAATGTGCTTGATTTTAGCAACTTCTCTAAAAATTGAGCTTGTGTTGTCCCTTGCATTGCATTGTAATATACAACATGTTTAATGCTTTATAATGCATATAGGGCTTGTCTAACATGGTTGAGATAACTGTCGAAAAGCGTGTGAAGAAGCTTAACATTGGATCAAACTTGACAAGCAACTAGATTTACTTTCAAGTATTGCATTGCATATGCATGATTGTTGTTTGTCGTTTGTCTTCAAAGTGCCCTCTTATTGCCTATTTTCTTAAAAAGAATTATAGCCTAAGGCAAAATAGTTTGGAAAACTTGAGGGTTTGAGAGAGGTCACTCACATCAGTCCCAATTGGTGTTTATTTGGATCTTATTGGAGTTGGGACTTGATTGGGAACAGGCAGCGCGAAGGACTTTGAAGATTTGCTAAAGAAGGAGTGACCGGACGCTGCACCAGACTCTGATGTCCAGTGTCCGGTCAGTTCACAGGAGGTGAACCTGCTGCCGAAGGAGTGACCGGACGCTGAAACAATGTTTTCCAGCGTCCGGTCAGAAGGAGCCTCAGCGTTCGGTTGATGATGAAGACGCCAAGGCTAGGTGACCGGACTCTGGCTGCGTCCGGTCGGTGTCCACTGGACGCGTCCAGTCACGATTCCAGAGGATTTGGACCTCTCTGGAATCGACCGGACGCTGGGTGGTAGCGTTCGGTCGCTACCACCGGAGCGTCCGATCAGTAGAAATCGTGCGGCATCAGATTTCTTTTCTTCGTTTCCTTATCTGACTCGTGGGGGGCCACCTTATAACCAAATCTACGTGCTGTCTAACCCTACCCTGCCTCCACGCCGTGCCGACATTGCCGCTCCCGTGTGTAACACCCAGGTGTTTGTCACCAGTTAAGCAATGGGTTTAAACTCAACCATGGCATGTTAAGTGGTGATGGAGATGTTAGGTCAAACATATGAAAAGGAGCCACCACTTAAACTTGGACCATGCACCATTGCTTACGTGCTTCCCTTTTCAAAAAGTATGCTTGAGTAATGCTGGATGTACTTGTTTCATGTGTCTCGCATCAATATCCATCTATATTGATCCATGGAAAAGTTTCGTGGAGTTTGGAATCAAAAAGTCACATGAAATGATAAGTTATATCCTTGTTGGAATGATTTTACTAAGTGCTTGAATTGCACTATTAAGTGAATGAGAACATGAGATGTCAACCCAAACCTTGAAACCTTGCCAAAATGACTCTAGATGAACTCTACAACAAAAGTCATGAAAGGTTCGTGTTGGGCAAAGGCCAAGAAAATGCTCCAATGGATCAAAAAGGATAATTTAAGATTTATCGGGATACTACATTGGTCAAAGTAGAGCTGTAGGTTCTATACCAGTTTTGGTATGGAGCCCTAAATAAAAGTTGTAGTTCATGATGTGTAGAACAAACTTTGTTTTTGGACCAAGAGCCAGATAAGCATGGAAACAAGTCAAACCGAGGCTCAAACTTTGAATCAGCAGATGTTTTCAGCACTTGAAATTTTTCTAAGTCTGGGAACTGAAATTTCAGTTTCAGGTTAGCTTATTTGGAGCTCTGTACATCCCAAACCAGGACGAACCAGTTCATTGACCTTTAATATAAGTTGTAGTACTCCCTTAGATATACAACTTGTATTACTGAGGTTTTTGCTCAAACTGGCTGGATTAGTGAGTAGAAGGGGCGAAGAATGCACTTTCAGTCGGTCGGTTACTAAACTGTAGAATTTGGTTTTGAGGTACCCTACTTTGAAGATCCATATCTACAAATATAGGCCGAACTAGTTCTTGATCCTTAAACCAATGTTGTTCACCTCACAAAGATATACAACTTTTCCTCTTGCGTCGTGATCCCAGGACCACTGTATCGGGAGATAGAGGATGGGAAAAATGGAGTTTCAGTTGTACGTTTGAGGTGGTATTTTTAGCTCAGCCGATTTCAAACTGAAAGATCGGCCGACCGAGCGCAGGACGCCGCTGCCGTGTGGCCTCGTCCTAGTTCGCATGACCGCCACCTCGCCCTTGCTCGTCATTTTAGCGAAGCCGAGCCCGAGCCTGCTCCCTGTCCTCTCCATTCACTCTCTCTCCGGCTCTCTCTCGGTCACTCTCACCCGCCCTTGCCTCTGCTAAAGCACACAGAGCGCAGGCGGTCGCCATGCCCACCATTGCCAGCGAGCGGAGCTTCCACGCCGCCCGTTCCTGCTTCTTGCTGCGTCCTCCTTGCCCGGCCAACCGTCTGGCTCCTTTGCTTCGCACGCGTGCTCGTTCGGTCCAGCGTTGCCGGGGACCACTCGTCGCCGCGGGCAGCCATGGACGCCAGCCAAGCCGAAGCTCGGGCCGTCGCCGCACGAGCACGTGGCCTGGCCGCTGCGCCCTGCCATGGCGCGAGCGGAGCCCAGCCGCGGGCGCGCTGTGGCCACCCGGTTTCGCGCGGCTCGTCCTCGCCGCCCGTCGCGCCCCACAGCGTCGCCGCCGTTAGTCTACACGCAGCCGAGCCGCATGCACACGTGGCCAACCCTCCACACTCCTCCTCGGGCCGAGCCGAGGGCACCATCGGGTGCGCACGGGACCGTACTTGCTCCCCGCCACTCGTCGCCATCGACTGCCGCCTCTCCGGCCGGATTCGGCGAAATCTAGTGCCTCCTCTCCTTTTAATTCCGACCAGGGACTTCATGCAACAATTAGGAGAAAGGGAGGGTCCTATCTGCAATGTTATAGACTCATATGAATAGTGCTCCAAGGGACCTATTTGTTTTAAATCGGCTGAAAGTTTGGAAAATCATAATAAATCATAGGAAATTCGTAAAATAGCAAATGAGGACTTTTTGGAATCCCTGTGAAATTTTCTATGCAGTAGATCTATAATATTTCAGGTTTTAGTTTAAAGTTTTAGCTGTGAAAATGGATTTATGCATCTAGGTTTTCAATTCTAGTTGTATTTGTCTTTTTCATAACTGCAGTTGTAGGGCTCCAAATGAAGTGAAATTTTTGTGACATGCTACTCATGTGATGTTTGATGTGTGGTAAAAATTTCATGGTCATTGGTTGCTGTATGAGTGAGTTATTAGTTTATCTTGCTCTCACATGATTTCTTGCTTTAGCAACTTGTCTTTTTCATAGAGGTTGCTATACATATTCAAATGGAGTGAAATTTATACAGTAGACTATTGAATGGATATGTGAGACACTGTAATTTTTGTAGAATTTATTGTATACTTTTGGTATATGTTCATTAAGTCACCTTGTCATCTAAAATAAATTAAGAAATGTATTAAAAGAATTTATTTGGTCATGGACACTAGGTTTTATGGTGTTCTTTAGTCATGTGTGAAATGTTGGTAAAGTTGGTTTTGCCCAATTATGTGTTTGCAACATAAGTTAATAATTATTTTCTTGCCGATGTGGTTTATGGACAGATCTGGGAACTTAGCAAAGTTCTTCATGATAATGTGCTTTGTTGTGAAACTTGTTTATACAAAAGTTGTAGATAATTAATGTATCTAGCTGCTGTTAAAATTTGGTGTCATTTGGCCAAGTAGTTTAAGAGTTACAGTTGTTTAAAGTTGGGTTATACAATTGATTGTTCTCTGTCTTGTTTAGACCAGTTTTGGTAAATGTATAATTTTGACCTACTTAACTTGGGAATCATGCTGTGATGGTTATAGATGAAATGTAGATAATTTCATAAGCTTTCCAAAATGGCTTCTTGCAAGTCATTTGGATTTGTATAACTCCAGTTATAGCTAAATCTTGTAGCTGCTATTTGCATGTCCAGAAATTGGCAGATTCCAATTATAGTGTTTGCTTGTATATTGTTAAGTGTGACTTATGCCTTGAATGATGACTGAGTTAGAGCACCTGAGATCTTGGGAAACTTGTGTCATGCTTGGTGTTGTCGTCTTCTTTGCCATCTTAGCATGATAGATTGTGTGATGTTTAAGTAAGCATCGCAAAGTACTTAAGTGTGTTAGTGTAAACTATGCTTATCTTGCTTGCTATTTTGTGATGCGTCTCATGGTACTATTCTTTATATTTATGCACTTGTATATTGCATCTCATCTAGGTACGCTAGATGCACCACGTGAAGGATGCGATGTTGAGCCAAACCTGAAGATTTGGTTTGGTGGATATATCCCGAAGATGGAAGGACTAAGCAAGTGACAGGACCGAAGGTGTCACCAAGACGGTGCAAGCTAACTGAACTGACTTGTGTCGGATCCCAGGCAAGCCCTGGAGCATTCTAAGTCTCCCATGTTTTTACAAATATCTTGAGTATCTTTTATTGTTGATGATGCATTAAGTACAGGAATTGGTTGGAACCAATTGTTGCATTATATCCTTACCTTGTCCAGATAAAATCCTGTGAATCCTAATTAAGTGTAGGATCGAATGATGCTTAGCTATGCATAGACTGGTAGAAGTCAGGTGATTTCCTATCACCTACGAGATGTAGGATGAGCTCTGGTCACGGTTGGCTATATTTGCTATCGTGGGAAAAGAACCATGTGTTAATAATGAATGGAGACTGGACGGGATGACGGTAGTGCAGCAACAAGGCATGGAGGTCTTGGGTGTGAATCTATCCCTGTTTGTGTCATTTAAGGACCGATTCGCTGTACATCCTCAGGTCATGTTGAACGCAGCCTAACACTTAGCTGGCCGGATAAGTCGTTCCGACCGCGAAGCCGAGTAGCTCAACTCAGGCCGGGAACGCGAGCAGTGGCGGCATTCTGGAGGTAGTAAGGATGTGCGGAGAGCCATTGGCATAAGCCCAAGGCGGGTTAGAGTCCCGAACAACCTTGGCAGAGTGGTTCTCTAAGAATGCCGATCTGTTCGGACTCGCGACTCCTGAATTGTGCCAAAGGTGACTTGTTTGCGACCCTGACGGGGAAGCAGGGTTTGTGTTAGGAATACCCCTCCAGCTGGATAGGAATCGATTCGAATCGCCGTCTCTCCCGGATAGTGAGAACTTGACTTGAGCAGCGGCAACGTAGCTTCACTAAATATAAAGATATGGTTAAATGATGATGATAATGATGATGAGAATGATGATGAGCCATGAAATATCTGATATGGTTATTATTGTTTGCAACTAAATCAAATGATTGATTAGTACAGGTGCTAATATAGATGGTAGGAAATGGCTAAAAGTCACTGCTAGTATAGGTAAATAATGCAAATGGTTACTCAAGCTTTTATGCAAAAAGGTTGTCCAGCAAGATCCACTGATAAAGCCTTGCATACTCCTTGGTGTCATTTATTTCTGGTTTATGACGGATAAGTCTAGCTGAGTACATTCTCGTACTCAGGGTTTATTCCCCCTTGTTGCAGATGATGTGCTCTATAATAGCTACTTCAAGTATTGTCTCCACCCTACGGGGAATGAAGACTAGATCATGGGCATGATCTTCTATGTTATCTTATCTTGTTGCTTTTGCTGAATATGACTATGGAACTGGCTCGTATTTGAACTAAGTGTATGTGAGGGTCTCAAACTACTTTGTTTCCGCTATTTGTGAACTCGTTTTGTAATAACTATGTGAACTCTGATGTATGAGGTACTTATGAACTACTTGTGAAATGGATGTAACATGTGGCTTATTATGTTGAATTACTGTGATCTTGGTTGTATGCAAGTTGGTTTGAAATCCCTCGTGGTTTCAGTTGACTACCGGGTTTATATGGGTTCAAGTATGACGGTTTGATCACTTCGGTGATTGCTTTCGTACTTGTGCTCTTATAAATTGGTCGGTTCTGTTACAGCTGGTATCAGAGCTAGATTCAACATTAAACATGTCATATGTGTATTTAAAACAAAGGTTTTTGTTTGCAAAAGTCAGTTTTGACAACTTATAGCTACTTTTATATAGGTGTGTCAAATCTCAAATTTTATTTAAGTATGCCAGTGGTCATATCCTCTATGCCCAAATAAGGATTTTTAGGTGGCTTAATTAAGTAATGACTTTGTGGGGGTAATTGCTTGCATTTTATTTCATCGTCTATACGGCGTGCTATTGTATGGATGCCATTCGCTTGAATGGTAATGTATGGATCAATTGCCTCTACGCCTAGGTAAGTGTGAGTTGTGAGAGCATGACCGCCCAACTATCGGTCTAGGGGAGAGTTAGCTGTGGTTACTGGAATATTTACATGTTACACACATATATATATGAAGGTACTTAATTGTGGGTATATCTGTTGGATAGCTATAGATACCGAAGTATATATATCTGGGGATGTATATATGGAGAGTATCTTAGTTTACTGCTTTCATTGTGTGCTTATTTATCTCTTATGGGGATGGGCTGCAATGAATTTGCCTGCAGGTACACTAACAACGAATGCGTAGATTGAATGTAGCTGACGACTAGCTATATATCGAGAGAGTACGTGTTATGCCACCGACATAGAACGTGATTGCTGCCTTAGGCTAGCAATTTCGTGAGGACGAATAGGACGAGCATGCATCATGATTATGCTTGTGCATAAATATGCTTCCCTCACCTTGTTCTAATACTCAGTAATAAGTGATCAATGTGATGTTACTATCTTCCCTGTGTGAAGCTAGACAAAATGTCTTGTTCCATGCTGCTTGAATAGCTATGCTTGATGATAGTGTGTGATTAGCTCGTCTTGTATGTTTGCTTCCAAAGGAAATAGATGACAAATTATTAATTAGCAAAAACTTCACCCCTTGAAAGACTAAATTCCTAAATGGAAGTAAAACTTGTTTTGTAGAGATATCCACCTACTCAGTAAAAGGGTAATAAAAAGATAACAGTCCCTTACTACCAATTTCGCATGTTTCTATGTAGTGGTGTTGCTATAGGTGACTGCTTGTTATGTATGAGCTTTGTGCTTCAGTAATAGCCATTTAAGTTAATTGGATTGAGTGTTTCAAAACACTTGCTTAAGACCATGATGTAGATGTGGATGCTCATTATCTAGGTAGTGCCGTAGCTATCACTCTTTTGTCCTCGGTAAGCATACGAGTGTGGTAGAGCTGCTATCCTGGAGCAGCAGTCCAAGTTTTGATAATCTCATGGTTGTCACCTCCTAATTAAGTTCTCTTTTAGGAGCCTGAAGCCTGTACACGTGGTTGCTAGCCTTGAACGTTGCGCTACGAAGACTTTATACATGCCTTTGCTTGACCTTAGGCCCAAGCTTAGTTCTCTTGAATGCTTGCATGTTTTGTGGTTGCCCCGCTGCTGTGTGGGAGCACCCTGCTCAAAAATCCTTGTTAGATCTCATTGCTTCTTCTCCTACTGATGATCTGGTGCAACGCTAATCGCTATCTACCCTGGCTTTGGAACCTTTTTTTTCTCACAGATCATGTCGTTGCTTTATCAACTGAATCCCTAGTCAGTGCATTGGCTATGTCCCTTGAATCTCATTTATTTTGTCCTCCAACCTCTTTCAAGTCTCTAGGATGTTTATCAGTCTTGATCTCATGTTGTTGCTCGACAAGACCAAATCTCATGTTAATCTTTATCCGGTAATCACTTGGTGGACACAAGGCATATTATGGAAATTAAGCAAGAGTCCTGCTTAGTTGCCTTCAGCAATTAGGCTATGTTCTTTTGCGCTGTATTTTGATCTTCTGATCGCCTCCTTGTTGATTCCTAACCTTGTGACTATCCTTGTTTGCTATCCCTCCTTTGCATAGTGCTTGTTCTTATGACCCAATCTATGCAACTTGAAAATTCACTTTGGGTGTGTGATCAGTAATGGTGTTATGAGTAGCAACTACGGTGCCACAACGGAACCTAGGGCCTCCTTGTGGCCGGTCGGCACATGGTTGTGCTGCTGGGTGCGCGCTGGTATTGAGGTTTCTAGTCATGATCCATTGCAGAACTGCACCGATGTGTTATTTTCATGTGAGATCTTCCTTGGTTATCTGTCCATATCTAATCGGAAGATCCTGATATTAGACCAAAAGTAATAGGGCTTCCTTCTGAAGTTGTCTAGAGGATAACCTTTGAAGAATAGGTCACTGACATGAACATAAATAGACTGCAAGAGGTGGTAGACAAGTGACTCTACTTGATGGTCCCTATAATGATGTCGGTCATCTAGTGAGCAACTTATGCCATCCCTATTGGATCAAAAAGGGCACACAACACTTAATATTGGACAAGTTGTTAGTCAGATAAGAATTGAACGTCACTATTATGATTATGACCTGGCTATCCAAGTCTTGATCATTATGTGCATGCGGATCGCACAGTCGAGATCAACCCTCTCTAGTGTGACCCCTTGCCTGCTGACTTCGATGGCGACCATCTGTTATGCGTCAATCACAACTATGTTGGCAAGAGTGAAGATTTACAACTTTTAGTGTTGACAGACAACTGATTAGTTACTAGTAGGAAGCTTAACCTCCAGCTAGGTGACAACTTTTTGCTAATTATGAAGGCTATGTCTCACAGAGCAATGTTAAGCTAAGAAACAGCAAGCCGTTAGCAATGCAACTACTGCCTTGTTTTCCAAAACCTGTGCTATCAAGTCAATTCCATCTTGGACAATTACACAGATAGTACAAGATGTGGTATCGGCTATGTAGGAGCTAGTGAAAGCACGTCCCTAGTTTCAGTCAGCATCTTTGTGCCCCTAGGTGCCACTAACACATGTGTCCGGACTCTATTGAATGAAGTGCCGAAGGATATATAGGAATGGTTCCTTATCTCCGTAGGACAGTCCCTCCATGTAGAGTATGCTTTGTGTTCTGAAAACATAGCCACAAGTCCAATGCTTGTGCATCGTCAAGTTGGTGTCTAACTCAAACGACTTAAGTTGTTTCCTAAGAACCACATATGGAAAACCTTAGTCTACATCCCTCAGAGAAAAGAGCTGCTAGCTGCTATACAAAGAGATCAAGAGTATAGAACACACACCACAACGTATGAAGCAAAGAAAGAGAAGAACGAGAAATCTGTCTAGATTTTAAGGTAAAGAACCGAACATCTTCAAGCCAACGATTAGTGACTCAAACGAGGTTGGATTGACCCCAAACTTGGTGATCTCATTCCTTGCTTAGGACCCTTCAATGTCTTAAGTTGGTTTGAGTATTGGTTGAGTAAAACATCAGATTTGAGAGATATCTTGTCGGCTCGGTTTGCTGTCATTTCAGAACAGCGCAGTTTCGGTAGCCGCATTGTTTGGATAGTCAAACCGGTCCGTTTGAGCTGAATTTTGGTGATCAGTTAGGGGACTCATGGATCTATGTTTCTACCAAAATTCATGCACAATGGAGTACTAGTTTGTGAAATATGAACAGAAAACCGAAGAGTACAGAATCTGTAATTTCTTTGTGACTGCGATCATCCTTCGCATTTGAAAGTGTGTTTGCAATTGATGCCGAGGTATGTAACGTGGTCAATAATTATTGCTAGATAATCTTTTAGATGCCCTAAAGAAGACTCCTTGGACCCCTTTGTACCTTGTTCTTGGCCTCTTCTATCAACAATGTTCGAGCAATCGAGGTGTTCTACGAGTCAATTTGTACCCTTGCAAATCGGGAGCAATTTGAAAGGTGTCAAACAACAAATTTCAAATTGTGATTGGAGATATTGACTGACATTAGAAATGAAGCTCCAATGTCAATAGTAGTTCAACAAAGATAGTTTTGATATAGTGCAAGTCAACTCAACGTACTGAGCAAATGCACCATGAAGGAGAATCATACTCATAATGCATGGTAGTGAACTATTTCCCTCGTTTGAAGAAATACTTGCAACTTTTATTGTACTCTAGGCCTCTCTATCCATCGTCCTTGGCAATGTTTTCCCATGCTACCTTGTCATTTGGTACCTTCGATGTGTTTTTACCCAAGAGGTTGCATCAAATTTAACCCAGATTCCTATGGCCACTTCGATTCTAAGGTTCCCTTAGCTAATGAGCATCGAAATTGCTGGGTAGACAAAGTCAGCTATCACATTCATCTTCACTCAACAGACTCAGATAATACAGTGTTGTTATCAGAGAAAGAGCACTGCACCATGGAACATTATGTAGCTTTCCATCAGTTGACATCTGAATGGTTGCACCGCTACAACCAGTTTGGATATTGGTTAACTAGTTTCTCATACCCTCAAAGGATGTTTACCCCGTCTATGATCAAATCCTTTACGGAAAGTTGTGCTCAAGCCACTTTAGTAGAGAACTGCTTTTCAAACCTTGTGAACAATTATAGCACTGTTGCAAGGAATATCCGTCAACAGACTGTGGTCTAGTGCAAAGTCCACATGGTCTGTGCTATATTCACTAGGAAAGTAGATGTTACAAGTATTTAGTTTATGCTTGTATCACTCTTCGTACATCAAGGATGAAGTACGCAGGATAGTGCTATCTTGGATTCCTTCCAATGTAACAATGCTTTATGGAAGTCAATGAACGAAATTCTTTTGACAAAAATTTACTATAAAGAACAAGTATAGTAAGTTGTCTTGACCAATTTGGTCCCTCTGATGCTTGAATGCTATGTAGCCTAAAGCTATCGCTGACATTGAAAACTGGTAACATGTCTCTCTTCCATAAAAGTCTTTCGTCCTGAATCTCGGGACGCGATTCCTTTAAGGGGGGAGGGCTGTAACACCCCAGGTGTTTGTCACCAGTTAAGCAATGGGTTTAAACTCAACCATGGCATGTTAAGTGGTGATGGAGATGTTAGGTCAAACATATGAAAAGGAGCCACCACTTAAACTTGGACCATGCACCATTGCTTACGTGCTTCCCTTTTCAAAAAGTATGCTTGAGTAATGCTGGATGTACTTGTTTCATGTGTCTCGCATCAATATCCATCTATATTGATCCATGGAAAAGTTTCGTGAAGTTTGGAATCAAAAAGTCACATGAAATGATAAGTTATATCCTTGTTGGAATGATTTTACTAAGTGCTTGAATTGCACTATTAAGTGAATGAGAACATGAGATGTCAACCAGAAACCTTGAAACCTTGCCAAAATGACTCTAGATGAACTCTACAACAAAAGTCATGAAAGGTTCGTGTTGGGCAAAGGCCAAGAAAATGCTCCAATGGATCAAAAAGGATAATTTAAGATTTATCGGGATACTACATTGGTCAAAGTAGAACTGTAGGTTCTATACCAGTTTTGGTATGGAGCCCTAAATAAAAGTTGTAGTTCATGATGTGTAGAACAAACTTTGTTTTTGGACCAAGAGCCAGATAAGCATGGAAACAAGTCAAACCGAGGCTCAAACTTTGAATCAGCAGATGTTTTCAGCACTTGAAATTTTTCTAAGTCTGGGAACTGAAATTTCAGTTTCAGGTTAGCTTATTTGGAGCTCTGTACATCCCAAACCAGGACGAACAAGTTCATTGACCTTTAATATAAGTTGTAGTACTCCCTTAGATATACAACTTGTATTACTGAGGTTTTTGCTCAAACTGGCTGGATTAGTGAGTAGAAGGGGGCGAAGAATGCACTTTCAGTCGGTCGGTTACTGAACTGCAGAATTTGGTTTTGAGGTACCCTACTTTGAAGATCCATATCTACAAATATAGGCCGAACTAGTTCTTGATCCTTAAACCAATGTTGTTCACCTCACAAGAGATATACAACTTTGCCTCTTGCGTCGTGATCCCAGGACCACTGTATCGGGAGATAGAGGATGGGAAAAATGGAGTTTCAGTTGTACGTTTGAGGTGGTATTTTTAGCTCAGCCGATTTCAAACTGAAAGATCGGCCGACCGAGCGCAGGACGCCGCTGCCGCGTGGCCTCGTCCTGGTTCGCATGACCGCCACCTCGCCCTTGCTCGTCGTTTTAGCGAAGCCGAGCCCGAGCCTGCTCCCTGTCCTCTCCATTCGCTCTCTCTCCGGCTCTCTCTCGGTCGCTCACGCTCGCCCTTGCCTCTGCTAAAGCACACAGAGCGCAGGCGGTCGCCATGCCCACCATTGCCAGCGAGCGGAGCTTCCACGCCGCCCGTTCCTGCTTCTTGCTGCGTCCTCCTCGCCCGGCCAACCGTCTGGCTCCTTTGCTTCGCACGCGTGCTCGTTCGGTCCAGCGTTGCCGGGGACCACTCGTCGCCGCGGGCAGCCATGGACGCCAGCCAAGCCGAAGCTCGGGCTGTCGCCGCACGAGCACGTGGCCTGGCCGCTGCGCCCTGCCATGGCGCGAGCGGAGCCCAGCCGCGGGCGCGCTGTGGCCACCCGGTTTCGCGCGGCTCGTCCTCGACCGCCCGTCGCGACCCACAGCGTCGCCGCCGTTAGTCTACGCGCAGCCGAGCCGCATGCACACGTGGCCAGCCCTCCACACTCCTCCTCGGACCGAGTCCGAGGGCACCATCAGGGTGCGCACGGGACCGTACTTTCTCCCCGCCACTCGTCGCCATCGACTGCCGCCTCTCCGGCCGGATTCGGCGAAGTCCAGTGCCTCCTCTGCTTTTAATTCTGACCAGGGACTTCATGCAACAATTAGGAGAAAGGGAGGGTCCTATCTGCAATGTTATAGACTCATATGAATAGTGCTCCAAGGGACCTATTTGTTTTAAATCGGCTGAAAGTTTGGAAAATCATAATAAATCATAGGAAATTCGTAAAATAGCAAATGAGGACTTTTTGGAATCCCTGTGAAATTTTCTATGCAGTAGATCTATAATATTTCAGGTTTTAGTTTAAAGTTTTAGCTGTGAAAATGGATTTATGCATCTAGGTTTTCAATTCTAGTTGTATTTGTCTTTTTCATAACTGCAGTTGTAGGGCTCCAAATGAAGTGAAATTTTTGTGACATGCTACTCATGTGATGTTTGATGTGTGGTAAAAATTTCATGGTCATTGGTTGCTGTATGAGTGAGTTATTAGTTTATCTTGCTCTCACATGATTTCTTGCTTTAGCAACTTGTCTTTTTCATAGAGGTTGCTATACATATTCAAATGGAGTGAAATTTATATAGTAGACTATTGAATGGATATGTGATCCACTATAATTTTTGTAGAATTTATTGTATAATTTTGGTATATGTTCATTAAGTCACATTGTTATCTAAAATAAATTAAGAAATGTATTAAAAGAATTTATTTGGTCATGGACACTAGGTTTTCTGGTGTTCTTTAGTCATGTGTGAAATGTTGGTAAAGTTGGTTTTGCCCAATTATGTGTTTGCAACATAAGTTAATAATTATTTTCTTGCCGATGTGGTTTATGGACAGATCTGGGAACTTAGCAAAGTTCTTCATGATAATGTGCTTTGTTGTGAAACTTGTTTATACAAAAGTTGTAGATAATTCATGTATCTAGCTGCTGTTAAAATTTGGTGTCATTTGGCCAAGTAGTTTAAGAGTTACAGTTGTTTAAAGTTGGGTTATACAATTGATTGCTCTCTGTCTTGTTTAGACCAGTTTCGGTAAATGTATAATTTCGACCTACTTAACTTGGGAATCATGCTGTGATGGTTATAGATGAAATGTAGATAATTTCATAAGCTTTCCAAAATGTCTTCTTGCAAGTCATTTGGATTTGTATAACTCCAGTTATAGCTAAATCTTGTAGCTGCTGTTTGCATATCCAGAAATTGGCAGATTCCAATTATAGTGTTTGCTTGTATATTGTTAAGTGTGACTTATGCCTTGAATGATGACTGAGTTAGAGCACCTGAGATCTTGGGAAACTTGTGTCATGCTTGGTGTTGTCGTCTTCTTTGCCATCTTAGCATGATAGATTGTGTGATGTTTAAGTAAGCATCGCAAAGTACTTAAGTGTGTTAGTGTAAACTATGCTTGTCTTGCTTGCTATTTTGTGATGCGTCTCATGGTACTATTCTTTATATTTATGCACTTGTATATTGCATCTCATCTAGGTACGCTAGATGCACCATGTGAAGGATGCGATGTTGAGCCAAACCCGAAGATTTGGTTTGGTGGATATATCCCGAAGATGGAAGGACTAAGCAAGTGACAGGACCGAAGGTGTCACCAAGACGGTGCAAGCTAACTGAACTGACTTGTGTCGGATCCCAGGCAAGCCCCGGAGCATTCTAAGTCTCCCATGTTTTTACAAATATCTTGAGTATCTTTTATTGTTGATGATGCATTAAGTACAGGAATTGGTTGGAACCAATTGTTGCATTATATCCTTACCTTGTCCAGATAAAATCCTGTGAATCCTAATTAAGTGTAGGATCGAATGATGCTTAGCTATGCATAGACTGGTAGAAGTCAGGTGATTTCCTGTCACCTGCGAGATGTAGGATGAGCTCTGGTCACGGTTGGCTATATTTGCTATCGTGGGAAAAGAACCATGTGTTAATAATGAATGGAGACCGGATGGGATGACGGTAGTGCAGCAACAAGGCATGGAGGTCTTGGGTGTGAATCTATCCCCTGTCTGTGTCATTTAAGGACCGATTCGCTATACTGTCCTCAGGTCATGTTGAACGCAGCCTAACACTTAGCTGGCCGGATAAGTCGTTCCGACCGCGAAGCCGAGTAGCTCAACTCAGGCCGGGAACGCGAGCAGTGGACGGCATTCTGGAGGTAGTAAGGATGTGCGGAGAGCCATTGGCATAAGCCCAAGGCGGGTTAGAGTCCCGAACAACCTTGGCAGAGTGGTTCTCTGAGAATGCTGATCTGTTCGGACTCGCGACTCCTGAATTGTGCCAAAGGTGACTTGTTTGCGACCCTGACGGGGGAAGCAGGGTTTGTGTTAGGAATACCCCTCCAGCTGGATAGGAATCGATTCGAATCGCCGTCTCTCCCGGATAGTGAGAACTTGACTTGAGCAGCGGCAACATAGATTCACTAAATATAAAGATATGGTTAAATGATGATGATAATGATGATGAGAATGATGATGAGCCATGAAATACCTGATATGGTTATTATTGTTTGCAACTAAATCAAATGATTGATTAGTACAGGTGCTAATATAGATGGTAGGAAATGGCTAAAAGTCACTGCTAGTACAGGTAAATAATGCAAATGGTTACTCAAGCTTTTATGCAAAAAGGTTGTCCAGCAAGATCCACTGATAAAGCCTTGCATACTCCTTGGTGTCATTTATTTCTGGTTTATGATGGATAAGTCTAGCTGAGTACATTCTCGTACTCAGGGTTTATTCCCCCTTGTTGCAGATGACGTGCTCTATAATAGCTACTTCAAGTATTGTCTCCACCCTGCGGGGAATGAAGACTAGATCATGGGCATGATCTTCTATGTTATCTTATCTTGTTGCTTTTGCTGGATATGACTATGGAACTGGCTCGTATTTGAACTAAGTATATGTGAGGGTCTCAAACTACTTTGTTTCCGCTATTTGTGAACTCGTTTTGTAATAACTATGTGAACTCTGATGTATGAGGTACTTATGAACTACTTGTGAAATGGATGTAACATGTGGCTTGTTATGTTGAATTACTGTGATCTTGGTTGTATGCAAGTTGGTTTGAAATCCCTCGTGGTTTCAGTTGACTACCGGGTTTATATGGGTTCAAGTATGACGGTTTGATCACTTCGGTGATTGCTTTCGTACTTGTGCTCTTATAAATTGGTCGGTTCTGTTACACCGTGCCTCCACGCTACCATCCGTAACCTAGCCGCCAAGTCGCTGAATCCGCCATCAGCTTCCCCGCATAGTCGCCGCCGCGCCTCTGTTCCCTACGCCGCCGCTGCCCTGCACACCACCGCTGCTCAGCATGCCGCCATGAGCTCGCCTATGCCCTAGCCGCCTCTCCTGCGCGCCTCCCTACTAAGCCGTGCTTCGCGCTCCCGAGCACCACCACGCCTGCAACCCACTCCAGCGTCACCACCGTGCCCTGCCAAGCACCACCGCAGCAGAGCCACCGCCATCGACGAGCTTCTAGCGCTGCAGTGCCCTAGCTCCACCACCAAGCAAGCCTGTAGTGCCCTACATTGGAGCCTTGTCAGTGATTTCAATCGCCAGTGCCACTGATCCACCACTGCAAACCCTAGCCTCACGATTCAGTGGTTCCCCACACATCGTATCTTATCTCCTTAGATCACCGGTTCATCAGGTAGCAAGCCCCGCATCTCAATTTTGTATCTAAATTGCTTGCTTCCTAGGGTTTCGCATCTATTAGATATATCATATTTATCTGTATATCCTTCTACCCCATCGTGCAGCGAGTCGGTGCCGTTGAGTGTCAGTTGCAGTTGACAGTCAACTCGGAGCCAAGCTCACGAGTAAGGATCAAGGCCAAGCCTCGGAAGTGACATATTGACAGTTGATCTTTGTCAGCAGTAGTTTTTCTTCAGATTATCAGATGGCTCGCACCAAGAATGTCGGTGGTGGTCCCGGTGATGAGGATCGGAGGCCCCCGCCTTGCTAGCCTGCAGATCCTAAAGGCAAAGCAACAAAGAAGCTTGCAACCCAGAAGCACAAATATCTAGATGTAGAGACAGCGAGAGCAGCAGCAGTTGTAGAGGCCACAGAGCATGCCAAGAGAGGAGGTGCACGTAGTGGAGTTATTATTGTAGATCCGCTTTCACCAGAGGCGATGGCTTCACTTTAGTGTGTTGAGCATCTTCATGGTGGTCCAGCTGGGACCCTCATGACTGGAGGATGACGTGTTGCCATTGACGAGGTTTAGCCTTAGGGGGAGCCACAACAGCAGCCTTAGCCAGCTCAGCAGACTCAGGAGCCTTAGCCAGCTCAGCAGACATAGGACCCACAGCAGACACAGCAGTCTCAGGAGGGTGAGCAGGTCCAGCAGGTCAAGGAGACAGAGACGACACCACGGCCACAGTTACGCCGCTCTAGTCATACTCATGTCCTAGTTTCACCGAGGCCAGTCACTCAGCGGAGGAGTTCCGGTCCACCGCCTCAACCACAGGGTCCGCCTCCAGTGACCCATCTTGACCTGAGGGCTACCACGGCCAAGCAGGTGCAGTAGCTGCGGTTTGTTGACTTTGAGGTGTGGTTTCCACCCAGGAGGGATGAGCGAGCAGCAGAGGGATTCTATACACCCCTATAGGAGGACTTCTATAATGCTTATCAGAACAGCGGCGGAGCAGTCTTCAGACCTTAGAGAGTATGCAGCATTGAGTCTATTATTGCAGCAGCTAGAGAGCACATTCGCCCCTACCTTGCATATCTACCGGGGCTGACAGATCTGATTGGACGGACTAGATTATATGTTCCATCTTGGGTTCATCAGTTCTACGCATCTCTCTAGATTGACCCCACCACAGGTTCATTCACTTTGCATTTGGTGGCAGAGACTATCAGTTGACTAGCACCAGGGTCAGGGAGATTCTCAGGCTTCAAGAGCAGCCAGTCAGGCTCCATGAGGTGTGCTATGGACAGACTGCACCCCCAGATGTCCTCATGGTGGCATGGTACCCCCTACAGATTTGGTACGTCATTGTTTTACAGAGCCTTTTAGTGAGGGTTCGAGGAGGAACCCCAGTGATCTCACGCCCATTGCTCATGTGCTTGAGGCTTTTGTGAGGAGGACTTTACTCCTAAGGATGGGATACAGAGAGGGATTGACTCGGATTCAGCTTTGGCTTCTCAACTCTCTGATGCAGCAGACAGTCTTCGACATCTGGGATATCCTTCTGTTAGAGATGGAGGACACTATAGCTGAGGCCTTCAGAGGTCACGGGTAGCTACCCTACGCTCACTGGGTCACATTCCTTATCCACAGAGTTGTGTCAGTTAAGTCGCCTAAGATGATTGCTGAGTACAGTGGTGCCACGGCAGAGTTCCCTTCTTATAACCTATCTCAGATGATCAGACATAGTACACCACAGGCACTGAGTCAGCCATGCCATTGTCCAAAGGTGCCAGAGACTGCAGCCCAACAGGATGATATCATTAGGGGTATTGCAGCTACAGAGGAGGAGGAGCTTGCTCAACAAGAGGGGTTGGTCACTAGCGAGCCCAGTGACAGTTCTGATGATGATTACCAGCCCATTCCATAGATGCCTCCACGATGACATGATGCTGAGGCCAGTAGCTCCAGTTTAGCGCCACTTACCCCGCAGACTGACCCCGCTCTTCTGGCTATACTTGAGCGGATGAGGCAGGACCAGGCCAGACAGGCTCAGGAGACAGCTGCTACACTTGCACAGTTCCAGACTTGTCAGGACGAGTTCCAGCGCCAGTAGCTTGTTATTCAGTAGTAGACCCAGGCACTACATCAGCAGCAGCAGGCTATGCTTCAGCAGTAGATCCTCATGCAGCAGCAGCTTCTCGGATTCATGCAGCACGTAGTGATAGTGATTGGGGCCCCACCGCCACAACCTTCGCCCCAGCTTGGTCAGCCTACCACCACTTCCATGACTCCAGCATTACAGCCTAGTGGGCTTTAGAGTCAGGGACAACCACCAGCATAGTATGCTTCACTGATAGAGTAGGTGTCCCAGTGGTTCGCTTTGCCAGTGGTAGCCCCGTAGTTCACTCCACTTCAGACGGGCTTCACACCGACATAGACGTCGTCGCTACTTGAGCCAGACACTTCAGTCTCTAGGAGTCTTGGAGCCTCCTTTAGTGAGTTGACAGGGCAGCCCACTCCTCCATACCTGCATGTTCTAGGTCCTTCTATGGCTGCACCAATCACAGCGACGACAGAGATGCTCCCGTCTTCAGTGGCATCATCTGAGCCAGCAGCTTCAGTTCTACCAGTTCAGTCTACAGCAGCACCAATTCCTGATCTGACCTAGATTGCTTCAGCATCACTTCCAGCTTTAGAGGGTCAGACAGCCTAGAGCTCCAGATCAAACGATGATGGCACCCAGTTCCACCTTGCTCCTCGTACCTCAGCGCCTGGCTCGTCCGCTGCAGCCCCGCCGACCAACCCGTAGGTTTTGGTGTTTGACGCCAAAGGGGGAGAGGGTTCGAGTATGTTAGGCTTAGGGGGTGCTACTTATCTAGGGGAGCTTAGTTATTATATTAGCTTATATATTTACATTTGGAGTTTTTATGTGTGAGATACATTATGCATACATGTTTACTATATTTATGTGACAGTGATATCTACGTGATCATGATATATGACTTGTGTGCTCTCTACTTTGAATTCTTTATATGTCATATCACTTGTGTTTTGCTCATTTGCCTTTGCTTCCGCGTTTTACTCCGATGCAAATGAGCTTTATTACTTGTACTCAATGCTTATTTCATATCTTTTGAGTACATCATGTTGGCTTGGATCACATAAGCTTGTCTAACACCTTTGGTCTTATTGCCTAAAGCTTATATGAACCAAGCATGTTAAAAACCTCATCTCTTTCACATACTCGAGGTAGTATTGTCATCAATCACCAAAAGGGGAGATTGAAAGCATCTAGGCCCCTAGTTGGGTTTCGGTGATTAATGACAATACGTGATTACTGTGACTAATGTGTGTTTTGCAGAAACAATTGAGTTAGGTCACGGTAATGGAGATCGATTGGGCAATCATGGTTGTCATGCCCCTACGATGGAAATCATTTTGGTTTTCAAAGGATGGACGACAAGGTTAAGGATTGACTAGTTCTAAGTGTCGATTGGAGTTGGAAAAACACTTAGAGTAGTTTAGGACTTTGTTTTTCCTTTGGCCTTACTATTAAGGGGGATATGAATGGGTAGCTTGACCTAGGTGAGTCTAGTGAGTTAGGTGTGGTGCACACTTGTTAAAACTAGCACTAGGTAGCTCCACAATAGCCCTTTGATCCTATGGAGCAAACTTCATTCACATATGTTCGAGAGTTGGAAGTGAATGGATAGTCAAATACTGATCGGACGCTGGCTCCGGTGTGACCAGACGCTGGCTCAGGGTCCGGTCAGTTCAGTTGACCAAGGTGAAAGCGTCTGGAAGTGACCAGATGGTGCGAGGTCATGCCATCGGACGCTGAAGGGCCAGCGTCTGGTCGACTCCAGTAAGGTTCCAGAGAGAGAAAATCGTGACCGGACGCGTCCGGTCAGTGTTGACCGGACGCTGACAGTGTCTGGTCACACTGTAAACACTGGAGTTCAGGGTATACTGACCGGAGCGTCTGGTCAACATGACCGGAGCGTCCGGTCACTCTACAGAGGCACATAACGGTTTGTTTTTCAGCCGGTGCTATAAATACAACCTCCACTCGTGTGTGGGGGTACTTTTGCTTATTCCAACAGCTGAGAAACACCCTAGAGAGTGCTAAGAAGAGCAAGGTCCTAGTGAGGTGATTGAGATTTGAGAATCCAAGAGAGAGTCCTCATTAGTGAAGATCAAGAGTAGAAAAGTGTGCATCCACCTTCTCATTAGGCTTGCCGTGGTCAAGTGAGAGTTTGTGCTTGTTACTCTTGGTGATCGCCATCACCTAGATGGCTTGGTGGTGATTGGGAGTTTGGTGTTCACCCGGCGGAGCTTATGGGTGACCCAACTCAAGTTGTGAGCAGTTGTGGGTGATTCACCGCGACGGAGTGTTGAAGAATCAACCCGTAGAGAGCACTTGATCCTTGCGTGGATCAAGGGGGAGCAACACCCTTGCGCGGGTGCTCCAACGAGGACTAGTGGGGAGTGGCGACTCTCTGATACCACGGCAAAACATCGCCGCGTTCCTTCCTCTCTATTTGCTTTGAGCATTTACTTTGAGCAATTCAATTCATGTCTTTACATTTTTAGAAGTGCCATGCTAGAGTAGGATTGGAACTTAGGTTGCAAGTCTTTTGTGCGGTAGAACAATTAGGAACACTTTCTAGGCACAAGGGGTTAATTGGGCTAACCATAGGATTTAATTATTGCAAAGAAATTTAGAATTAGCCCAATTCACCCCCCTCTTGGGCATCTTGATCCTTTCAAAGGGGTCCAGGTCCCCATCCAAACTTGGACTACAAGCCCTCGCTCCTAAGTCCCGAACTCAGTGCGGTGCTTAGACCTCCACCATTCCCGCCTCTAATCAGTCGGTCCAGAAAGAGTCGGAACCCACGACAAGAGAGCAACAAGTCTTTCCTGTGCCCATACCAAAGTATGTGCTTGGGATAATAAATCTGTGACTTGCCTAGAGTCCATTACAATGGCTGGTCCTTAACCGACATAGATGGGGAAAAAGTGTAACCAAGCTATGCCCCATTGGCCGTAGGACTCAACCTCTTACACCCACCAATACCCAAACCATACCCCTACCCGGTCTCCATTTTTCCTTTCCACCATTTTATCATGAGTGATCTTAGAAATCACCTATTGTGAGTAACGACAGGTTACTCACGCTACCAAAATCCTGATCATAGCAGCTACTTGACCTATACTAGTAGAACTCGTTGGTATATATATATATATATATATATATATATATATATATATATATATATATATATATATATATATATATATATGCATGTAGTTTCCATAAAATGCCTGTAACGTAAATGCACATCATATATATATTCAGTGATCATTCAAAATAAGGGTTATGCACCAGGGCTTGCCTTGGGCAGGTGGGGTGTCAACAAAGTCAACAACATATGGCTCTGGGGCTCCCTCTTGTATGAGAATCTCCTCCTTGTACTCCTCAATGATCTCCTCATAGTCCTATTCGTCTATAGGCACGAACTCTACCAACTCGTTATCTACATGCATGAAATGATGATGCAACACTTAGTAATACGGCAACAACAACTCTTAAAATACAAATACACCTATCAAGCTACTAAGCTAGTTCTACCGACTAAGGTGCTAAGTTACCTATTGTTACCACTAATAGGTATGAAACATGACAAGTATTATCGTAACAACTAAAGGCATTCTTACTCTTAATACCGATTTACTATATATATACTAAAACAAGGAGTACTAGCTACTCTATTTATCAACCTACTCAAGGGCTACAAAAATTACAGTGAGTACATAATAATCTAATGAACCTACTGTATAAATTTCATGGCAAAATCTATCACCAATTTGCCACAAAAATTCCAACAAATATTAAGCTAAATAATACTAAGCTTTCCTAAATGAATTAATGAATCTATCATTATGTGTTCAGGGCAAGCTAGCCCCTTGATATGTGGGTCCTTACAAGGTTGTGAGATATTGTGGACCAGTTGCTTATCGTCTTCAACTGCTAGATATTTTATCGGCGATACACGATGTGTTCCACGTATCTCAGTTGAAGAAATGTTTGCGGGTACCTGATGAAGCTATGGAAATTGAAGGGCTTCCTCTCTAGCCTGATTTGACGTATATTGAGCACCCTGTTAAGATCCTAGACGAAATGGAAAGGGTGATGAGGAACAATGTGGTGAAGTTCTACAAGGTTCAGTGGTAGAACCACTCTAAGGTTGAAGCAACATGGGAGCAAGAAAGTTACGTCCTAGAGCATTATCCCCATCTTCTCTCTAGTCACTGAGGTAGTTGCGTGCATTGAAATGTATTCCTTATCTCTTTTCCCACACTAGGCACATGAAATCTCGGGATGAGATTTTATTTTAGGGGGGTAGATTTGTAACACCCTCGGTGTTACACTTTAAATGTTTTCTAAAACGCTGCATGGGCATCATGTTTATGTGATAGTGTATGTAAACTAGTGTGTAAATCAATTTCTGTAACTCAAAACGACTAACGGAAACGTGAAACGAAAGTTACATTTCATAGTCGAGTTATATTACTTAGGGTTTTAAATCAATTTTTATTAAGCAAAAATGCTATAGAACGTATATATGAAATTTTGGTAAAGTTAGAAATACAAACCATGTAGGTGATGATGAAATACTTGAGGTCGCGAAAGGAATTCACTAGCTAGCACACCGAATAGCTTAGAAATCGAATTCGACTCGAATCCGATCGAGACTTAGTCGAATTTCTTAAGTCAGGAAGTGGTTTGACAAGGCCAAGTTTGGCAATTTTTGTAGAGCAATTAGGTTAAAGGGTGGTGTCGTTTCATGGCTGGTTTTAGTAGCTTGATATGCCCTTTTGAGAATGGTATAGGTGGTTTGGTGATTAGATCAATGTTTTAGGGTTTTTCGAACGCTTTAAAAAGCGTGCGCACAATGTTCCCAGCTGATTCCTCGCGCTGGCGCGGTCACCGTGTCCCTGTGCCGTCGTTGGCGCGTCAGCCACACGCGTGCGCGTGTCAGGCCGTGCCCGGCTGGTCATAGTGGCCGGCTGCCGGGCGTGCAACTACTCCTCCCCACTGCCACGACGTGCGCTGTTGTCCACATCGCTGCCGGTGCCTTGGTACTGCCCACGTCACTCCGTGCTGGCTCTGCTCCACTAGTCGCCATTGCTGGTCCGCTCGGGTGCAGTGGCGATTCCTGGGCCACTGCCATCATCGCCAGCATGCATGTTTCCTCTGCATTGTGTTGTCACTTCATGTGCACCCACGCTGATTGTGTCGCATCGCCACTGCCGCTGCTGCGCGTGCCTATGACACGGGCACATGGCCGTGTCACCGTCGACTTGCAAATTAAGGTGTTGCGGCCGTGCAAGCCGTGTTGACTCCGTACGTGCACATGTAGCCTCCTATGTGTGACCTTGTCCTCGTCTATTGAGTGGCAGGTGCCACGCTGCCTTCCCAGGAGAGTCCCTGATGCCCATTCTTCTAGGTGAGTCGCTGATGCCCATTCTTCGGTTCGCTTTCTTCATTTGTGCTTTGGCTCATGGGAACGTGGCCGCCGCCACTATAGGAGGTTCGCCGCCATGGAGGGAGCTCAGGACCCCATCTCTGTTCATCGCTTCATCACCCACCGCTTTGAGTTTGCGTCTAGGTGAGCATTGGCTCACATTTGGGGGCGAGGAGGGGCTAGTTTGGCCGGCGTAACCGCCCTGTGCCAGCACCGTCGCGCCAGTGCATGTGCGGATGCTCGGGGGACCCATCCATGGTAAAGAAGGAAAGGAGGAGGGACGTATTTGTAAAATAGCTAAATGAAGGAATAGTTCGGTGGACCCCGGTTGGATTAGGTATTGGCGTGAGGACGTTTTAGCAAATGTAACGGCATGCGCGGGCCTCCCCATCACGGGCCATCGTCGCATGGTTGGGCCACACCCGTGTGGGCCATGCTGCCCGCTCGCGGGCCATGCAGTGGATGTAGTTTTCCTTTTTCCAGTGAATTAATAAATGTTTGTTCAATTTAGTTTTGAGCTGACCTTTGTAAAATTGTAGTAAATTCTATAGGTGTCCAAAAATAGTGAAACAAAAAATTGTTAGGTTCACAAAAATGCTATCTATCTATTGGTATAGTTATTCCCCTCTCATAGGAGACACCTTGAGGTACACATAATCCCCAACTGCAAACTGCAAAGGCCTTCTACGCTTGTCCACATAAGCTTTCTGTCGGCTCTAAGCTGCCTTCAAATGACTCTAAATAATACTGACTTGCTCTCGTGCTTCCTTGATGAAGTCATGCCCAAAGTATCCACGGTCTCCCACTTCAACCCAGTTGAGTGGTGTCCTACATTTCTTCCCATATAGACCTTCAAAGGGTGCCATACGAATGCTTTCTTGATAGCTATTGTAGGAAAACTTAGCTAAGTTCAAGCATCCGTCCCACTTTTTCAGAAAGGAAATGGCACAAGCTCTCAACATATCTTCCAGTACCTAGTTTACCCTTATTATTTGGCCATCAGTCTGTGGGTGATAGGTTGAACTACGGAGGAGACTAGTACCAAGACATTCCTAGAGTTGCTCCCAGAAGCGAGAGATAAAAACTAACCCTCTATCAGAGACAATAGTAAGGGGGACTCCATGTAGGGTTACAATCCGGTCCAAATACAACCCGGCATACTTTCTGGTAGAATATTTGGAATCCATTGGGAGGAAATGAGTTGACTTGGTAAGGCGATCCACAATGACCCAGATAGAGTTATAGCCCTTGGATGTGCGGGGTAAACCCACAATGAAATCCATGGAAATATCTTCCCATTTCCACACAGGAACAGGCAAGGGCTACAAATATCCTGGGGTACGCATGTAGTCGGCCTTAACTCTCCCACAAGGCCACAAGTGTCGCACTCCATGACATACTTGGTGATGTCCTGCTTCATGTTGGACCACCAATACAAGTGGTGCAAATCATGGTACATCTTGTTGCTGCCAGGATGGATAGACAATTTGGAATAGTGAGCTTCATTCAAAATCTTCCTTCTTAGCTCCTCATTTGATGAAACCACCAATTTGTCCTTGTACCTCACTACACCTTGCTTATCAATGCTAAACTAAGGACCATGCCCTTCGGCAATCAATTTCTTGATGTGAGGAATTTCTAAAGTGTCTTGCCTTTGCTCCATAATAACCTGCTCAAGTAATTCTGAGACCAAGGCAATGTGAGCTAGCACCTCTGCATGGTTGAGAGACAAAGGTGTTTCTTCAACCTAATATGACTTCTGGCTCAAAACATCAGCTACCACATTAGCCTTTCTGGGGTGGTAATGTACCTCCAAGTTATAATCCTTGATCAATTCCAAGCATCTTCTTTGCCTCATATTTAACTCAGTCTGAGTAAAAATATATTTGAGGCTCTTTTGATCTATAAAAATGTGTACTTTGTTGCTCAACAAATAATCCTCCAACTTTTTTAAGCGTGGACCACAGCAGCCAGCTCTAAATCATGGGTGGGGTAATTCACTTTGTGCTTTTTCAGTTGGAGCAAAACATAAGCTATCACACACCCATCCTACATAAGCACACATCCCAACCCTATCTTCGAGGCATCACAATATACATCAAAAGTTTTGTCAATATCTGGTTGGGCCAAGACAGGAGCAGTGGTAAGAAAGTTCTTCAAAGCTTGGAAGGCTTCTTCACAGGTCGGGCTCCAAACAAACTTGTCTTCTTTTTGGAGTAGCTTGGTCATCGGCTAAGCTATCTTGGAGAAGTCAGGAATGAAACGCCGATAGGATCCAGCAAGACCAAGGAACTAGTGAATCTAGTGTACTAACTTGGGAGACTTCCAATTTAGCACATCTTGCACCTTGCTGGGGTCAACAAATATACCTTCTGGTGTCAGAACATGTCCCAAAAACTATACTCGATCTAACCAAAATTCACACTTGCTAAATTTAGCATACAACTCATGTTCCCTTAATCGAGTCAATACTATCCGAAGGTGTTGGAGATGCTCTTCCTTGTTCTTGGAATATATCAAGATATCATCAATGAATACCGCCACAAACTTATCCAAGTCCGGCATAAATATTGAATTCATGAGATACGTGAAGAATGCAGGAGCGTTGGTGAGACCAAAAGACATGACTAGGTATTCATACATCCCATACCTAGTAGAAAAAGTTGTCTCTGGTATATCTTGTGGTCTAATCTTGATCTGATGATAGCCTGAACGGAGATCAATCTCGGAGAACACTTAGGCACTAGCTAGTTGATCGAACAAAGTATCAATATGAGGTAAAGGATACTTGTTCTTAATGGTTACCACATTAAGAGGGCGGTAATCCACACACATCCAAAGAGTGCCATCCTCATTCTTCACAAAAATGGATGGACAACCCCATGGTGAAGAGCTGGGATAGATGAATCCCTTTTCCAATAATTCTTCTAACTATTTCTTCATTTCAGCCAATTTCTTTGGGGCCATGCGATACGGGCATCGAGAGATAGGAGCAGTACCAGTCTCTAACTCAATGGAGAACTCCACATCTCTGTTCGGTGACAACCCAAGTAGATCTTCAGGAAAAACATCCCGAAACTCACATACCACATGAATAGAGGCAAGATCAGGAGAAGCTTTAGCATGAGCAGCAACAGATAAGACTAGATCTGAGGGTATAAGAAGAGACATCCTATCCTCAGAAGAAGGAAGTCATAACTCAACAACTCTCTGCTTCAGATCCAAAACTACCCCATATACACGCAACCAGTTCATTCCCAGAATTGCATCAATGCCTTGCCCAGGCAGTACCATGAACTAGAGACGGTAAGTGTGAGTGGCTAGGACTAAGCTTATTGTGTCCGTCCGAGTATTAACGCACAATTGTGCACTCAGAGTACTGATTCTATAGGCAAAAGGTATAGCCATAAGAGGTATATTGTGCCGGTGTGCAAATTCCATACTCATGAATGAATGTGATGCACCAGAATTAAACAACACATAAGCTTGATGGGAATCAATGGTGAACATACTAGCCATCACAGGTTCATTTTGCAATATTTCCTCAGTCTCCGTGAAATTAACCTATCTAGATCGGCTCACTGGCACTTTCTTCTCAATAATTGTCCGCTTGATTAGCCTAGAGTTAGCTAAAGGCTGAGCAGACTGGGCTGGCTGGTTTTGCGGACACTCCTGGGCATAGTGGCCTTACTTGCCACACTTAAAACAAGCACTAGGCTTGTTCCCTTGTCCCAGACGAGGTGGGACATGCTATCCCTAGGGCTGCTGAGGTTGCACCTATTGAGTCGGTGCATGGTACTGAGTAGAAGGAGCCTAAAAGGTCTGCTGAGGCTGTCGAAACAAATGCCCACCTGAAGACTGATAGGGCACCCGCCCGACAACCTGTACTTTCTGAGCATGGGGGTGACTAGAAGACCCAGTAGGCACCTGCTTGCTCTTCCATTCTACCTGAGAGTCATGCTGCAAGCCCTCCATGGCAATAGCAGCATTCATCATTGCCCCAAAGGTCTAATAGTTCCCAGTATATAACTCCTTCTATAGGCTGCAAGAGAGGCCACGATAGAAGCGGTCCCTCTTCTTCTCATCTGTATCAACATGAGTCCCAGCATACTATGACAAGTGGTTAAACTTGTTGACATAGTCCATCATAGACATGCCCCTTGCCGAAGGTCCAAAAACTCTGTCAACTTCCTGTTTAGAACACCAGCAGGAATATAATACTCTCTGAAGGCTGCAGTGAACTCCTGCTAGGTCACTCGATGATCCACCTGCTACATGGCATTGAATGTATCCCACCATGCACTTGCGGATCCCAACAACTATTGCGCTGCAAAGTGCACCCTCTGCTCATCAGTTACGGTGAGCAGCAGAAACTTTTGCTCTAGAATGCAAAGCCAATGCTCCACATCCAGAGGCTCAGCTGTCGATGTGAACATGGGTAGGTGCATCTTTATGAAATCCTAATATGAGTAGGGTCCCTTAGGACCACGAGCACCACCCCCATTCCCACCATTACCCCCGTGGCCTCCACGGGCAAAGCCACCGATAGCCTATGCCAGAAGCTCCATGGCACGGGTTGACTCATGACGAGCAGCCAACATCTCCTCCATCATCTCCACATGAGTCATCGAAGGTGGCGGTGGTGGAGGAGGAGGAGCCAGAAGTGGAGCCTCATGGCTCTCCCCATTGCCGTGCTCATTGCCCCGGCCACTTTCACCTTAGCCTTCGCTAAGACTGTGGCCCGCCTCAGCACTGATGCTCCTGTGACCGGACCTCAGGTTCATCTATAATAGATAGGAACCAACCATTTAGGACAACCCTCCAGATCAGAAATAAGGGATTAAAGAAATGATAAGACGTTTATTAAAGCATTCGTTTAATTTATCCTATCAATTTACTAATCCAAATTATACATGTAGGGGGAATTTAGTCTTAGCAAGATTCTCTTATCATGATGCATGCAACGGCCTATACGTTTACTCAAAGCGGAATATAGCGGCATTCGTAAGAATTTTTGTCACATCGCACACTCACTTTCCATATGCTAAATGATTTCTTACGCAACATAAGTCAGCGTACCTATAGAAAATGGATTAGATAAAACCAGTGCCGCTATCCTAGATAGACCATATTGCTAGGGCTTATACTTATTTACATAATTTTATCGCATCCTACTTTTTGCAAACTTTTGCTGGTCAAATTTTAGGTTTTGTAAAAGAGTGATGAAACTCGTACACTCACTATTGGCTCTAGTACCATCTATGGCAGAACTGCCCAAAATAATGCACTTACGGAGGCGCTTGTCTTCCACTGACTATAAGCTCCCTAAGAGCGAGCTACATCAAATGGATTCCATCGAGCACACCCCGAGGGAGAGCCCAAATAATCCTCATTTTTCCCCAAGGATCCAATAATGAGAATGAGTTACAAACTTAGTCCATTTCATACATCCAGAGTACTTAAAAATTTTATTATTACATTACCAAATTCAGAGTGTGGAATATTAAACAGCAAAATGAAAATAAACATCAAATAACATCTATCGATAATAAGCAAGGATCCATCTATGCCCACCAGAAGAATCCTTCACACAATGGCTACTCCTCAAGCAGTACCTACAACAGGGGCAAATAAACCTTGAGTATACAATGTACTCACAAGACTTATCCAACTAGTGGGAATAATTTCCTGACTCCAAGGGGTTATGATAAGCTTTATGGTTTGCTGGTTTCCTTTTGCAGAAAGCAATACTAATAGTGAATCTTTATTTCTATTATTATTAGTAGTCATGATTAATTCATTACCTAGCCATTCTATGTAAGCACTTGTTCTACTTTCAAGCAAGGGTTGAGCAAACAGTTCCATTTCATCACCTTTCCTCTTTCAGTTCTTACTACGGTGCTAGAGTGTAGACAAGTCGTACTGATACGGCAGTGATTCATGAATCAATGTGCCTAGCTAGGTACCCCGAAACACATGCCCCGCTTGTACCCTAGGCACAAGCAGGACCAACCCACCACTCTCCTATCAAGGGGTCCAGGTCCCCGTCCAAACTTGGACTCCAAGCCCCCACTCCTGAGTCCTGGACTTAATGCGGTGCTTAGACCTCCACCATCCCTGCCTCCAATTAGTCGGTCCGGACAGAGCCGAAACCCATGATAAGAGAGCAACAAGTCTTCCCTGCGCCCATACCCAAGTATGTGCTCGGGATAATAAATCTGTGACTTGCCTAGAGTCCATGGCAACGGTCAGTCCTTAACTGACACAGACAGAGAAAAAGTGTAACCAAGCTATGCCCCGTTGGCCGCAGTACACAACCTCTTACACCCACCAATACCCAAACCATATCCCTACCCGGTCTCCATTTTTCCTTTCCACCATTTTTTCATGAGTGATCTTAGAAATCACCTATTGTTAGTAACGACAGGTTACTCACGCTACCAAAATCCTAAGCATAGCAGCTACTCGACCTATATAAGTTGGACTCATAGGTAGATATATATACGCATGTAGTTTCCACAAAATGCCTGTAACGTAAATGCACATCATATATATATTCAATGATCATTCAAAATAAGGGTTATGCACCCTTGGGCAGGCGGGGTGTCAACAAAGTCAGCAACAAATGGCTCTGGCCTGTATGAGAATCTCCTCCTTGTACTCCTCAATGATCTCCTCATAGTCCTGTTCGTCTGTAGGCACGAACTCTACCAACTCATTATCTACATGCCTAAAATGATGATGCAACACTTAGTAATACGACAACAACTCTTAAAATATGAATACACCTATCAAGCTACTAAGCTAGTTCTACTAACTAAGGTGCCAAGCTACCTATTGTTACCACTAACAGGTATGAAACATGACATGTATTATCTTAACAACTAAAGGCATTCTTACTCTTAATACCGATTTACTATATATATACTAAAACAAGGAGTACTAGCTACTCTATTTATCATACTCAAGGGCTACAAAAATTATAGTGAGTACATAATAATCTAATGAACCTACTATAAAAATTTCATGGATATATCTATCACCAATTTCCCACAAAAAATCCTACAAATATTAAGCTAAATAATACTAAGCTTTCCTAAATGAATTAATGAATCCATCACTATCATAGATAACTATAAAATAACTATACCAACAGATAGATAGTATTTTTGTGCACCTAACAATTTTTGTTTCACTATTTTTGGACACCTACAGAATTTACTACAATTTTACAAAGGTCAGCTCAAAACAAAATTGAATAAACATTTATTAATTCACTGGAAAAAGGAAAACTACATCCATCGTGCGGCCCACTCCCATGCCTCGCGCATGTGCACGCGACCCACTAGCATGGCCCATGTGGGTGCGGCCCCACTGCGCGACGATGGCCCACGACGTGGAGGCCCGCGCGCGCTGGTACATTTGCTAAAACATCCTCACGCTAATACCAAATTTAACCAGGGTCCACAGAACTATTCCTTCAGTCAGCTATTTTACAAATACATCCCTCCCCTTTCCTTCTTTACCACGGCTGGGTCTCCCGGGCATCCACACGTACACCGCTGCGACGACACTAGTACAGGGCGCTTACGCTGGCCAGACCAGCCCCTCCCCGCCCCCAAATGCGAGTCGATGGTCACCTAGACGCAAACTCGAAGCGGTGGGCGGCGAAGCAACGAACAGAGATGGGGTCCTGAGCTCCCTCCACAGCGGCGGACCTCCTGCAGCGGCAGCGGCCATGTTCTCGTGAGCCAAAGCACAAACGACAGAAGCAAACCAAAGAATGGGCATCATTGACTCACCTAGAATCTACCAGACATGGTGGCTTGACCAGGGACAGATTGGGTGTGTCTGGCCATGCGCGCATGGCAAGATTCACGACGATGGCGGTGGCATGACCGAGCTAGCGGCGCCGGGAAGGCAGTGGTGGTGGAAATGGGGTGTGCATGGAATGGAGGGGAACAGGGTGAAGACATAGTGCTAATGAATTGAATGGAGGTGAACGGTGTGAGGTGAATTAGGTGAGCGCCGCCGTTTGGCCTTAAGATGGCCGATGGGGGAGAAGACTCCAAATTAAAGCACTACGGCACACGGCTGCGACCAAGGGCGAGCTCAGCGTGTAGCTAGGTTCCTACTCAACCACCTATCGCACTCAATTGCTTGGATTAGACTAGTGCTACGAGCTGGCCTTGGCGCGGCTCGGCGACTCCGACGTGACGCCATTAAAGGCGGAGGTGACCTAGGAAGGCAGCGTGGCGCCTACCACTCAATAGATGAGGACAAGGTCACACATAGGAGGCTACATGTGTGCGTACAGAGTCAACGTGGCTCGCACGGCTGCAGCGCCTTAATTTGCAAGCCGACAGCGACACGGCCATGTGTCGGAGTCGCAGGCACGCGCAGCAGCGGCAGTGGCAATGCGACGCAGTTAGTGTGGGTGCACACAAAGTGATGACACGTCATAGAGGAAACGTGCATGCTGGCGATGACGACTATAGCCTAGGAATCGCCACTGCACCCGAGCAGACTGGCAATGGCGACTGGTGGAGCAGAGCCGGCATGGAGTGACGTGGGCGATCCCAAGGCACCGGCAACGATGTGGACAGCAGCGCATGTCGTGGCAGTGGGGAGGAGCAGTTGCACGCCCGGCAGCCGACCACTATGACCAGCCGGGCATGGCTAGACATGCGCGCATGCGCAGCCGATGCACCAACGATGGCACAGGGACACGGTGACCGCGCCAACACGAGGAATTGGCCAGGAACATTGTGCGCACGCTTTTTAAAGCATTCAAAAAACCCTAAAACATTGATCTAATCACCAAACCACCTATACCATTCTCAAAAGGGCATATCAAGCTACTAAAACCAGCCTTGAAACCACACCACCCTTTAACCTAATTGCTCTACAAAAATTGCCAAACTTTGCCTTGTCAAACCGCTTCCTGACTTAAGAAATTTGACTAAGTCTCGATCGGATTCGCGTCGAATTCGATTTCCAAGCTATTCGGTACGCTAGCTAGTGAATTCCTTTCGCGACCTCAAGTATTTCATCGTCACCTACATGGTTTGTATTTCTAACTTTACCAAAATTCTGTATATACGTTCTATAGCATTTTCGCTTAATAAAAATTGATTTAAAACCCTAAGTAATATAACTCGACTATGAAATGTAACTTTCATTTCGTGTTTCCGTTAGTCGTTTCGAGTTACAGAAATTGATTTACACACTAGTTTACATACACTATCACATAAACATGATGCTCATGCAGCGTTTTAGCAAACATTTATAGTGTAACACCAAGGGTGTTACAGTAGAGATGACAGGAAATGGGTCCACCATATTCCGGCCGGTCCCTACAGCTAATGGGACACATATTCTGCCTTCTGATGTTCTGTAACCCTCAATAGATGAAACTTTTGCTCGATTGTGTTTAGCCATTCATCCGCCTGAAGCGGTTCTTTGGCCACCTTGAAGATAGGAGGCTTGGTGTCTAGGAAATCCTTGAAAGAACTATATTGATTTGGCTCAGGCCCTTGTTGTTGCTAACGAGCGTGAGCAGTGTTCTGTGCAATGAGGCATAGTGTTTCCTCCATTGTTCTCTAACTACCTAAGAAATGTGCGAATAATTCATTCGCAGACGGTGGTGGTGGTGGTGGTGGTAATCCACCGTTGTTGCCACCTTGGCTGTTGCTGGCTCCACTGTGAGTGCGAGTCATCTGCAAAGTTGCAACAATAAGTGATTATTGGATTATGTTAAGAAATTGCAAATGAATTGTATAATCATGCCAAACTAGAATTACTAGAGAGAATCTTAAATTCATACAATAAAATAGAGGCATAATAATTCATTCTCGCAACATGACATCACCAATTTGATCACTTATTGTGCTCATGGCGCGTTAACATACATGTCATAATCCACCAGTAAAACAAAACTGGAATTTCATTAAAGTTCAACCTATAGTGAAACAACATGCAAAGTGCCCATATTACATGGAAGTCAAATCACGAATACCAAACTTTAAGCTACAAGTCCATTACATGAATAACAAGGATACATCTAGCGCTTTAACTAGTCACTAAGCGACTCTAATCTTCTGTGTGCTCGCTGTCAAGGTTGAAGATAGGATCGTCCTCATCCTCTAGCTCTACTTCTTCCTCCCAACCGTCATCCTCGATCAACATCTCTAGATCTTCTTCCTCCTCATTAAGGATCAGGTGTAGTTGGTTGTTCTGGAAATGCACCTCATGCTGAAGATTGACCACCATGTTCTAGGTCTATGCAAGCTGCTGATGCAAGTCCCTCTCAACATGGTCCTGCTGCACATTTAAGGCTTGGGTCCTATCTCGTTCTGCTTCTGCCATAGCTGCACGATTGTTTGCTAGGATCCGGTGGCACATAGATATGAATGCCTCGACACAGGCGGCCTCCAGCTGCTCCCGCAGTCCTGCTAGCACTGCCCAATCATCCGCTCTTGCCTCTTGGGTAGCAGCTCTCTGCTAATCAACTTGCTCCATTTGGGTGTGGAGATTTCCCAAAGCTACATAAGCTTGATCAGTTTCCCATCGAGCCTCACTTGCTGCCTTTTTGTGCTTGCGCACATTATTCTTTAGCTTATACTGTGCAGTTTTGGCTCTCATGAGCTTATCCATGCAAGTGGTATAGGACTCCTGCCAGAAGTCCTTGGTGTCTTGACGAGTGTAGAACATCTTCATCACTGCAAACATTGCGCTCATAGCAGGACTAGAATTGTCTGCCCGCTCATCTCAGTCTTGGATCAACGCATTGCTGTTGCGCTATGCCCATACTATTGTGGATGGGTCCACTCGAGAAAAAAGTACCAGCGGCACTGCCGATAAGCTCATCCTCGTGCTACTGACAAATCTGACTCAGCACCTCAAAAGCCACTACTTGGGCAGCCTCCCAAGGAGTTCTTCCTTCAGAATCTGCCTTCCATTCCTGCCAGAAGGGTGCTTGGTTATGAGCTGATATGGTCAGCTGTACTTCATACTATGGTTGTCCCTCTAGGTATACTTCATTCTAGTAATAGAGGGGCGGTCTGTAATACCCCGCATAATGCAAGACTCTCCAAAGTAGGGTAGGAGTACCAAACATCAATAGGAAATTCTCACTTCCAGCCGGTGCTGCCATCTGTACCAACAATATGGTGCAACTCTCATGAGACAAAGTCATAATGGATAAGAGTTACATAACCGAGTAAGAGATTTATAAGGAGAGGAACAATGCAAGTATGTAATAATGATGATTTATCATGATGCATGTACATTCCGTGCGTCCTCACAAACTTAGGAAAATTAAAACTTCTAACAACATACACGGTGGCATACAAGTGTTCTCTCTTATATAATGTAACTAGTCGGGTTACACGTTTTGCTGTTAGTGTACCTGCATAAGAGTTTCATTTCAGCCCAATCCCACAATTATAGATGCAGAATGTAAATCTGGGCACTAGGTTGCAAGCTAAATACTTTCATATATATATATATACCTATATATATATATATACTTCCATATCAAAGCTACCCGAAAGTAAATACGTCCTATATATACATATAAATATGCATATACAGTCATATCAAAGCTAACCCACAATTAAATACTTCTGTATATATATGAGGCATATATACACTTTAGTATTAAAGCTAACTCTCCCTCTAGACCGCACGCTCACAACTTATGGTCCTGCCACTATGATGATGATGGGCATCTTACCTTGGGTGTAGAGGCATTTGATCCATACATTACCATTCAAGTGAATAGCATCCATACAATAGTACGCCGTATGGATGACGAAAATAAAAACCCCCAAGTTAGTACTTAATTAGCCACCTGAAGTCCTTAACTGGGCATAAAGGAAGTGATCACTGGCACACCTTAGATTCAACTCTATGTTTTAAAACACCTATATATATAGCTATAAGTTGCCAAAAACTAGTTTTGAAAAACAAAAACCTTTGTTTTAAATACACATGTGGCAATTAATGTTGAACCTTGCTCTGATGTTAGCTTTAGCATAACCGACCAATTTATAAGAGCACAAGTACAACGGCGGCCCGCAAGCGGTCGCGCTGTCATACTTGAACCTATATAAACCCAGTAGTCTGTCGAGTACCACGACGGGTCTCGATTAACCATCAACATACAACCAAGATCGTACATGATTCAACATTCATGTCACACTTTACATAAGATTCACAAATATAGTTCATTCATCAGAGTACGAATTAAGGTTATTACAAACCAAGTTCAGTAAATAGTAGCAGAAGCAAATTAAAGTTTGAAACTAACATCTGCCATCATAGTTCAAATACATAGTGCCAGTTCGTGATCACACTCCCACAAAATCATATAAGAAGGATTAATAAGAGATGCCTACCCAGGGCTCACTCCTCGTCCACGGTAGGACAGAAGCTGTTCTTGCAATAGCCATGATAAACTGTACCATCTACAACAATGAGAATAAAACCCTGAGTATAAGAAGGTACTCAGCTAGACTTACCCGTCATAAACCAAAAACAAAGTGACTCCAAGGATTATGCAAGGCTTTATAAGTGGAGGTAGCTTGACAATATTTTGCATAAAAAATGACTAACTCAGTTGTATAATTATAATTTGGTCATCAAGTTAATTACAGCTATTCATCTCTAGATTAGCAACTAAACTGTGCCAAACATATAGTATATCATTTAGTAGCATATAATAGTAACCATAGCCGGTGTAGTAATTCCATGTTCATCCGAACCATCATGTTCCATATCACAGTTACTACGATATTGGTACTAGCCAAGTTTCTCACTGTCCGGGAGAGACGGTGATTCGAATCGATTTCAACCAGCTGGGAATTTATTCCTAACACAAACCCAGGCAGATCAAATCAACGGTCACCTTTGGTACAACTCAGGTCCACATTTCACGGGTTCACCCAGCGCCACACAATCAGGGACAACCAGCTATCAGGACGTTTAGGCCTAGCCTATCCTTGGGCTTACGTCTGGCTCCCCACACAACCTTACTACCATCTAGAGTGTGCACTTTTATAGAACTAGGCCTGGCCTAAGTTGAGCTACTTGGTTTTGTGGTTGGAATGAGTTATCCAGGCATGCGTTCAATCTTGTCAGAAGCGCCCAACAACGGTACGGTCCTTAATCGGCACAGACGGAATCACATGAGTCAACCTACACATAGACTTCGCTCGGCCTCCATTTACATTACCACATGGTTCTTTTCGATGATAGCAAATATAGCCAACCATGCTTCGGTATCCACCTATATCTTGCAGGTGACAGGAAATCACCCGACTTCTACCGGTCTAAGCATGGCTCAGCATATAACCATGCTTCGGTATCCACCTATATCTTGCAGGTGACAGGAAATCACCCGACTTCTACCGGTCTAAGCATGGCTAAGCATATATTCGATTCTGGACCTACACAGGGTTAAAGGTATATGTAACTGGACAAGGTAGTTCTATGCATCAAGTGTTTCCAATCAACTATTATAACCTAATGCATCAAACATAAAGGACTCAAGTAATATTTTGTAAAACATGGGAGACTTAGAATGCTCCGGGGCTTGCCTTTGAGAAAAGAGGTTGGCCGGTGATCCAGGCACTCAAGGAGATCTTTGAGAGTTTACTCCTCTTCTCCTGGAGCTATGGCTTGAGGTGTCTCCTACTCATCCTCCTCCTCTTCTTCATTGAACTCCAGCAGAGTTATTTCTTTAGATGATCCTATATGCATGAGCATGAAATAAGCTATCACGAATGCATATATGATGACATGTATAATATGATATGATGTGATGAATGCATCCTCCCAAGTGTTTTCAATAGCTTTTCATTAAAGTAATAACAAGTTGCATCTTATTTTACTGAGTAGGTGCATATCTCTTCTCTAGTAACTTAAGCAAACACTTATGTAAGTCATTTTCTAGACAACAAGACAGTAGTCACTTGTTTTGACCATAACTTGAGTAATACACATCTAAATAATATGGTTGTCGATATTCTGGAAAGCTTATAAAATTGCCTACAACTTTCTTTTAATACACTTAATGTGATTCAATAGTTATCTATATCAAACAATTCAATCATTCAAATCTATTCAGAGAGCAAGCATTTCTGACAGCAGACTTCTAATAGCCATAATTCTCAAACCGTAAGGCCTATGACTATGCCAATTTAACACAAGGTAGATAAGTAAGTTATATAAAACTTTGTTATTAACAAGTTTTACAAAAAAGACCATTATCATTATGAAATTATCAACTCAATCAAAACTATACATGCAGCCATCTAGTTGAATTATAAAGCAATAATTAACTAGTTGCATACAACCTATTGCTTTTAAGCCTAACTAATAACATCAACAGATCATATGCATCTCAAGCACCATAGAAAACATTATGGTCAAACATAACTAAATTATTTAAATCCATTTATTAATTTCCTTAGATAATAAGGTGATTTAAAGGATAATTATTTCTAGTACTTAATAAATTCTGATAAAATTACAGTAGCCTACAAATGACCTCAATAGTCTACTATACAAATTTCATGCCATTTGGATAAATACAACTACCTCTACAAAAATGACAAGTTACATAGACTTATTTTAGCAAAAGTAGTTTCGCATAGTGAAAAGTGTAACCAATAGATTTAATATTTTTCTTACATTCCTCCAAGCATAAGAATACTGTGTAAAAATTTGCATGATCATAGGTTATGTATTTTTACCCTAATTAATTTCACTAGAAACTAGCAATTAATTAGGATTAAATATGAAGACCATATTCAAAGTATGACCACTATAAGTTTAGTATTTGTTTAGCTAGATCATGTCAACATAAGACCAAAAAAATTAGAATCATAATTTTATCATCTATCTAGCTCAAGTTCTGCAATTTACAAGATAGAAACAATTTAAAAAGCATTTATCTAGCTACATTTTATTCTCCCAGAAAAATACTAGAAACAATGCATCTCATATTTTTGTCAAATACTACACTTTAAGATGAAACTAACAAAATTTGGTTCACCAAAATTGGACACTCCTAGCTTGAGATATGAATTTTTGAAACATGCATTCAAATCTGGAAAAATAAATCAGAAAATCAAACATCACACAGACTGATAGCCGGGGCCCATGGTCAATGGGGACCCACTCGTTAGCGAGACCAAAATAGGGGACGACGTTGATCGGTGAGAACTCGCCGACAGCGAGGTCTCCGGCGGTAGCGTCTTCACCACTACACTCATCTCATCCACGCGCATCGACTGGTAAGCTTGGTTGGCTCGGTGGCTCGTCGGAGCAAGCTCGGCGGCAGCCATGGCGGACGGCGGAGGTCAGCGGTGGTACACTGGCCATCTCTGGCTATGGAACACTCAGGCAAGGATGGCTACTCCATCCTGGTGACCTAGCGGAGCTACACGGCGTAGGTGAGGGCTTAGGGTGGCGTCGGTGAGCTTGGCCGCGTGCATGGCTGTGCGGCGGCGCACAGAGCATGGCAATGCTCATGCTGTTCCGGCTAAACAGTGGCAAAAGGAGGGTATCCATCATGCCACTAGCGAGGCCTAGGGTTACTCGACCTAAGGTGCGTGAGAAAGGAGTGATACGGTGAACCAACTCGGCGGCGGCGAGCTCGAGTGACATCGTGGCCATGGCGAGCGTGGGCGGAGCGGCAACTCGTTCTAGCGCCGTCAAGTGGTGGCGTCATTCCTAACTTTGGCCTAAGCTTCTAGACTCTAGCGTGGTGCTAGACCAAAGAAAATGAAGGCATGTGGTGCAGTGGAATGGCGGGGCCATGGTGAGCCACGAGCACGGCGGCGCTCCAGTGACGACAGCGGCTACGGCGAGGTGAAATGTCGCTCTACCTATGGTTGGCAGGTGGTGCTGGTGGCTCGAGGACGTGGAGGTGATGGTGAAGTAGCTATGGCTGAGACAAAATGGTTGGCGAGGCTACATCAGCGGTGAGCGACTGTGACGGTGCTGCGGCGAGCTCGATGCTGCGCTTGGAGAGGCAGAGCGAGCAGGAGCGAGTGAGAGCGAGCGAGTGAATGGGGTGGCGGGTGCACGGTGCTTAAGTGCACACTCGGGCCTGACCGGCCGGGCCAACGTCGACGTGCTGCCACCATGCGGCGGCCACGGCCTGTGGCCGGTTGGCCACGATGACCTGCGCGGGCGCCGACTCAGGTGCCACTGAATCCGTCTGACAGCGTGACTTAGCGATTCAATTACTCCTAATTCGTTGTGAATTAGCAAAAACTTCCTTAATGAAAGTTGTAGAGCTACATGAGATCTCCAACTTTGCTTTAAGAACCATCATCTAATTCTCACTGGTTAACAAACTACACTGCTCCAAAGTGAGGTACTTTGAAACTAAAAATAGTTTCCACACTTAGAAAATTTCCTAAGTCACAAAACAACATTTCCTTGCAACTTGTGAGCTATTTTTGAACATGCTATGCATTGAATTAGACCTTGACCCAAAAATAAAAGTTGTTACCCTAGTCAAGTACTACAACTTTTATTTAGGTCACACAGCCATGCAAACACTCTAAGCTATTGTTCAACTTTGATCAAACTAGTATCATGAAAATGGCATTTCAAATGAAACCAACACTTAGAAGCAAATTTGGCATATGTCATGAATACAAATATTATTCCATTTACCATCCTAGATGTGTCTAAGGTGTTTTCATGACCTCATAACCATCTCATACATAGGTCATACATGATTGCAAGCAAAAGCATATATATAAATCAACATTTCATGTGACAATCACTAGTAGAGAACAGGCCTTTGATCCTCGGTCAAAATGGGCTCTAGTCCCGGAATTTTTTGCGCCCGGGATTAGAAATACCTTTAGTCCCGGTTGGTGTCTCCAACCGGGACTAAAGGTCCCTGCCCCAACGGCTACTGCGCCAGACAGAGGTGGCAGGGAACTTTAGTCCCGGTTGGAGCCACCAACCGGGACTAAAGGTATACTTTTACTCCCGGTTGGGGGCTCCAACCGGGAGTAAAGGTCTACTCCCGGGCCGTGGCTGCGCCCGGGGTTGGAAAGTTACCTTTAGTCCCGGTTGGAGCCACCAGCCGGGACTAAAGGCCCCCCCTTTATATCCCGGCCGGCTCCTCCTTCCTCCCCGAGCCCGAGCTCAGCACATTTTGAAGCTCACTGCAGTAGTGTTCTTGCTTCCTCCCTCCCTCCATTGTTCCTCCATCCATTATTCGATTCCTCCATCGATTTCTTCAATTCCTCCGTCGATTCTTCAGTTGTAAAGGTTACCAATCTCATACTCTCATTTTTCACCATTGTCTTATCTCATTTTGTTCACTATATATATATATGGTTCTTTATTTTGGTTTTTTTTCATTTGTAAGCAATTTGAGCTCAAAATCACTTCAAGCTTGCATATTTACATGAAATAAGGTTAAAGTAGCTAGTTGAACTTGCGGACCGTGTTCATCTCGGTGAGCACGTTCTCTGCCGAGCGGTAACAGACGTCAAGGAGGAGCTTTGATTCTACGAGGGAGAGCGGCAACGGTCGTGGAAGACCGTGTTCCCTTCCTCGTCCTCGTAGAATTGGAGCTCTTCCGTGGTCAAGTACGGTGCCGTCCTGTGGAGACATGCTCACCGAGATGATCACGTAAGCAAGGTCAACTAGTACGGATGGTTATTTATTCACATGTCCTGATATCGTCGCAGTAGTCTATCAATCACCATACCCAAACGTAGTATATATATAAATATAAACTTAGAAAATAGTTAGAAAATTATAGAAAATCCATACTAGTTGAACTTGCGGACCGTGTTCATCTCGGCGAGCACGTTCTCTGCCGAGTGGTAACGGACGTCAAGGAGGAGCTTTGATTCTACGAGGGAGAGCGGCAACGGTCGTGGAAGACCGTGTTCCCTTCCTCGTAGAATTGGAGCTCTTCCGTGGCCAAGTACGGTGCCGTCCGGTGGAGAAATGCTCGCCGAGATGATCACGTAAGCAAGGTCAACTAGTATGGATGGTTATTTATTCACACGTCCCGATATCGTCGCAGTAGTCTGTTATGTGTGTACACTCCCATTCTTCTGTTAATTTGCAGAAATATCATGTGAATTACTTACCTACCGCAGTAAAAGACGAGAACACAATGACCATTAAAAATATCATTGTTTAGAGATCTAGATAATTTTATAGTTTCTTAATTTTATTTGTTTATAAAAGGAGAAATTTATAGTGTATTAAAAAATGAGTATAGAGAGTAGATGGCAACTGCTTCTGGGTCCTCGGCCTCTCATGGGTTTCCAAAGCGACTTAGGCCGGGCCTCCCTCTCATTTCATGCGGCATGTGTCATGATGAGACGAAGATTGTGATGGAGTACCGAGTGAAGAAGGAGGGTCCCAACAAGGATCGTATCTTCTACAAGTGTCCGGATCGCAATGTGAGTTATTTTATCGTATTTAATGATTATGGTTAGTTTATACCTATTTTCATGATGGTTGTGATTAAAGTTCTAATTTTTTGTTTTAATTTCAGTGGGATGGCAGTGGACAATGTTCAGGCTTCTACGGGGAGGAAGAGTATGTTGGACTCGTGCAAAAATATCTTGCACAACAGGCAGATATGACGGCTAATGAGGCAGTGATCCAGCCGAAGAAGCCCAAAGATGTTGCACAATCGGGGGATCTGTCTGTTTTAGTTGAGATTGGTCGTGAAATCCTACTGCTACTGAAATGTATTTTAGCTTTAGTTCTTTTAGTGGTAGTTGGGATTGTCTACATTATAGCGATGCTTTCATAAATTTGTATCTTTTGTGGTGGCACGCATGTTGTATAAATAATTAATTATGATCTAGGTTTTAATATGGTATTTATGTCATGTAATGCAGATGAGCCGTCATTGGATGTATAATGTTGATCGCCGCTCCCAAGAGTTCATTGACGGCGTGCATTCTTTGTTACGTGCGGCCGAGGCAAACAAACGCGATGGTTTCATATGCTGCCCATGTGCCATATGTAAGAATATGGTGGAATATCCTTGCTCAAGGACTCTTCATTCACACTTGTTCAAGTCGGGTTTCATGCCAAACTATATTTGTTGGACAAAGCACGGAGAAAACAGTGTTGTAATGGAAGAAGGTGAAGAAGAACAATGGGACGACAATGATATTATTCCCGATGGTGCGTGCTTCAATGATACTGCAATGGGAGAAGCTGAAGAAGAGGTAGCCGCAGAAGATGAGCCGGCTGATGATCTTTCTCAGGTCATTCGTGACGCACAAAGAGAATGTGAAAGTGAAAAGGAGAAGATCAAGTTCGAGCGGATGCTAGAAGATCACAAGAAATTGTTGTACCCAACTTGTGATGCAGGGCAGAAAAAGTTGGGAACCATACTAGAATTGCTGCAATGGAAGGCAAAGAATGGTGTATCTGACAAGGGATTTGAAGAGTTACTAAAAATTCAAAAGAAGATGCTTCCGAAGGATAATGAATTGCCCGCCACTACCTACGAAGCAAAACAAGTTGTCTATCCTATGGGGCTAGAAATAGAGAAGATACATGCATGTCCTAATGACTGCATCCTGTACCGTGGCAAAGAGTACAAGAAATTGGATGCATGCCCGGTATGCCATGCGTCGCGGTATAAGATCAGGTGAGATGACCCTGGTGATGTTGAGGGCGAACGTCCGCGGAAGAAAATCCCTGCCAAGGTTATGTGGTATGCTCCTATAATACCACGCTTGAAACGTTTGTTCAGAAACAAAGAACATGCAAAATTGTTGCGATGGCACAAAGAAGACCGTAAGGTAGACAATATATTGAGACACCCTGCTGATGGGTCCTAGTGGAGAGCAATCGACAGAGAATTCCCGGAGTTTACAAATGACGCAAGAAACTTAAGGTTTGCTTTAAGTACAGATGGTATCAATCCTTTTGGAGAGTAGAACAGTAGTCATAGCACTTGGCCTGTTACTCTAAGTATCTACAACATTCCTCCTTGGTTATGCATGAAGCGGAAGTTCATTATGATGCCTGTGCTCATCCAAGGCCCGAAGCAACCTGGCAATGACATCGATGTGTACCTGAGACCACTTATTGATGAACTTCTCATTTTGTGGAATAAAGAAGGTGTACGTGTGTGGGATGAGTACAAACAGGAACACTTTGATCTGCGAGCATTGTTGTTCATAACAATCAATGATTGGCCTGCTCTAAGTAATCTTTCAGGACAGTCAAACAAGGGATATAATGCATGCACACACTGCTTCGGTGATATTAGAGGTGTATTCTTGAAAAAATGTCGAAAGGTCGTGTACCTTGGCCATCGTCGATTTCTTCCTGCAAATCACCCCGTAAGAAAGAAAGGCAAGCATTTTAAAGGGAAGGCAGACCACCTGACCAAGCCTCGCAACCGAACCGGTGAGGATGTACTCGATATGGTCAATGATGTCAAAGTCGTCTTTGGAAAAGGACATGGAAGCCAACCTATTCCAAAAGACGCTAACGGTCACGCACCCATGTGGAAGAAGAAGTCCATATTTTGGGACCTACCCTATTGGCAAGTCCTGGAGGTCCGTAGCTCGATCGACGTGATGCACCTGACGAAGAATCTTTGTGTGAACCTGCTAGGCTTTATGGGTGTGTATGGAAAGCCTAAGGACACATTTGAAGCACGACAGGACCTGCGTTGTTTGAGAGAAAGAGACAACCTGCATCCAGAGAAGACAGATGATGGACGCCATTACTTACGTCCTGCTAGCTACACTCTAAGCAAAGTGGAGAAGGAAATCATGTTTGAATGCTTAAACAACATCAAGGTACCATCTGGATTCTCCTCGAATATAAAGGGTATTATAAATGTGCCAGAGAAGAAATTCTGTAACTTAAAGTCCCATGACTGTCACGTTCTCATGACGCAATTACTTCCAGTTGCATTAAGAGGAATTCTACCTCCAAATATATGTCTAGCCACCGTGAAGCTATGTGCATTCCTCAATGCAATTTCTCAAAAGGCAATTGATCCAACTGATCTAGCTAAACTATAGAATGATGTGGTTCAATGTCTCATCAGCTTTGAGTTGGTGTTCCCTCCTTCCTTCTTTGATATTATGACACACCTCCTAGTTCACCTAGTCAAGGAGATTTTCACTCTCGGTCCTGTGTTCCGACACAACATGTTCCCTTTAGAGAGATTCATGGGAGTCCTGAAGAAATATGTTCACAACCGTGCTCGCCCAGAAGGAAGCATCGCCAAGGGCTATGGAACAGAAGAGGTCATTGAGTTATGTGTTGACTTTATTCCTGACCTTGACTCGATTGGTGTTCCTGAATCGAGACATGAGGGGAGACTAAGCGGAAAGGGGACACTAGGGAGGAAAACATATATTGGTACGGATGATGATTATTTCAATAAAGCGCACTACACAGTTCTACAGAACTCCTCTTTGGTAGATCCGTATATTAAGACACACAAGGATCTCTTACGATCCGAGTTTCTAGGGAAGACTAAAGCTTGGATTACGCATAAGCACATGGAAACTTTCGGCGGTTGGTTGTGAAAAAAATGTCAAGGTGATGAGAGCATCCATGAGCAACTGTATTTATTGGCTATGCAACCATCATGGCATATCATCACATACAAAGGGTACGAGATAAATGGGAACATATTCTACACAGTAGCCCAAGATAAAAGGAGTACCAACCAAAACAGTGGTGTCCGCATAGATGCCATAGACCCGAATGGGAATAAGCAGACATATTATGGACGCATAGATGAAATATGGGAACTAGAATATGCACCTACTTTGAAGATCCCATTGTTCAAGTGCCAATGGGTCAAGGTGACCGGAGGCGGGGTAACAGTAGACAACGAGTATGGAATGACAACAGTAGACCTTAGTAATATTGGGTACAAAGACGAACCATTCGTCCTTGCCAAGGATGTGAATCAGGTGTTCTATGTCAATGATATGTCTACCAAACCAAAAAGAGGGAAAAATGATAATGACTCAACCAAAGAGCCAAAGCGCCACATAGTTCTTTCAGGAAAAAGAGTCATCGTGGGAATTGAGGACAAGTCGGACATGTCAGAAGAATATGAAAAGGATGACCGAATTCCGCCCTTCAAAGTGAACAAAGACCCTAGCATCTTGGTAAATAATGAGGACACTCCATGGTTACGAAGCGATCATAACCAAGGGACATACGTAAAGAAGAAGTTCACTGCTGTGCCCACTTGATGATATAGTGATTTAATATAGTGTGTGTTTGAGATATTATGTAATAATTGTGAATTCAGATGTTTATTATGTCATGTTTCAAATTAAATCAATGTTTGATTTGGTGGGATTTCTCTCTCAAAAAGGTAAATTAGGATACCGAGTGATGAAAAATTAAAATATTAACGTTAAAATGACGTGAAAACAAATTTTCTGTCCAAAATCAATAGTTTTAATAATTTTAATTAAACACTACATTTTTGCATTAACGACATAATAAATATTAGTTACATTATGTTTTATAATTCTAACAAAAAATAAAAAAAGTTAGGTTATAGATTTTTCCTATGTGCAATAAACAAAAAGAAAACCCTTTACTCCCGGTGCGTGTTACCAACCGGGAGTAAAGGTATACCTTTACTCCCGGTTGGTAACACGCACCGGGAGTAAAGAGACCTTTACTCCCGGTTGGTAATACGCACCGGGAGTAAAGGGTTTTTACTCCCGGTTGGTGGCTGGCACCGGGAGTAATTCTCTCTGATATATAACCTCCAGCGCCTGGCGCAGATCGATCCGCTCGTCTTCTTCCTCGTCGAACACCGCCGCCCTCTTCTTCCTCGCGCCGCCTCCACCGCGTCCGTTCGCCTTCCATGACACCGGCGCCGCCCTCTTCTTCCTCGTGCGGCCTCCACTGCGCGCGCCCGTGCCCCTCCTCCGCGCGACCCGTGGCCCTCCACCGCGCCCTCCTCCGCGCCCGAGGCCCCTCCACCGCGCCCGAGGCCCCTCCACCGCGCCCGAGGCCCTCCACTGCTGAGCTCAAGGTGATATGTTCGTCGATGTCTTTGTACATTCGCCCGAGCCCTCCACTACCGAATCATAGATCACGTCGAAAACTACGTAAAACTTTGGTGGAAGTCATGTCAACGCTCGAGGTCGATTGAAAATTCCAAATTTTGAATCACAAAATCCAGGAACTGAAAATGAATATTTGGAACTGTATATATATGCAGCGAGCGAGGAACTCTATATATTTGGAACTCTATATATGCAGCGAGCGAGGAACTAAAAATGAATATTTGAATCACAAAATCATGACAAGTTTAATTAAGGACCACCAATATGAAATTACTTTAGAAATTAATTAGATCGATGTAAATCCATGGCTTGTATAATAAACACGCTATATATTATTTGGTTTATAAAAATTAAGCGTTTTTTAGTTTATAAAAAATATCACATGTGATGATGTAAGCAGTTTTGGTTGGACTTGCATGCATGGCTACAGACAAATGAAGGAAAACTTCAACGTTTCTTCATTTGTGAACTTTGAATATATAGATATAATATATTAATGTTGCTAAAGTAATATGATGAATGACACATATACTTACATTTCATAATGACTTATACGTTTCTCATATGATGAATGACTACATGGTTCACATGGTACATAGGATCACAACATCACGCACCGACACCGCCCCGGCCCGCCTCACGTCGTCGTCGTCGTCAGCACGCCGGCCCGCCTCACGTCGTCGTCGTCAGCACACCGGCCACCACGCCGACACGTATATATACGTCATTTGTATTCATATGCATGTATATATACGTCGCGGAGCACCGCCGCCCTTGTTCGTCCATGCGTTTCTATGTATACGGTGGAGCACCGCCGCCCTCGTTCACCCATGTGTACAGACATATATACGGTGGAGTGGAGCACCACCACTCTTGTCACACCGCCCTTTCTCGTGGCCTAGTTGATCAACATTCGTATTATCGTTATCGTTAATGCTAAACAATCACACCAGGGCGAACCACGCTGTTGATGTACTATATATTGGTTTTGTTTTTTGAAGCTAGATGGCCGACCCGAGAAACATGGATGAGGAGGAGTTGATGATGAATTTGATCAACACTGGCACTCAAGTTGCCGGCGATGATGGTGCTAAAAATAACGTGCAAGAGGATGTAGATGACGGGAGTCAGTACTTAGCTCTTGAATAAAATGAGCAACAACAGATTGGCCAAGTATATATTTTTTATTATTAGCTATATATATTATCATATGTCTTTATGTGTGCTCATGACATTAAAAATAATGTTTATGTTTTGTAGCCCTCTGGATCGACATCAACAACTACAACGAAGAGTAAAAATGTTCGAGGTCCCAAAAAGCCATTGGAGGGCCGCTTCATCATCTCGGAGTTCAATGTGGATACAGGAGAACCGGGGGGGCCGAATAAAATGAAATTTGTGCACCACTGTGGTTACCTTGTACGGGACCGGCTCCCGATTAGTACCCGTGAATGGAAGAAGAAGACCAATGCTCCTCATATCAGTTTTGTCTTCGATCGTGACAAGGCGTTAATTTGGAATGATGTCTTGGTACATTTCACGCTCCAAACAGATGGTTATGATGATATAATAGATGGTGATGAATTGAAGGAGCGAGTTAGGGATTGGGCAATGAAGAAGATGGCCACCCAGTTTCAGACTTGGAAGAAACACCTATACACGACGTATGTCAAGAAGAACATAGCACCAGATTTTACTGTCCCAGGCCCGATCTCAAAGCAGAGGCCCTATTGGGATGAGTTTGTACAGTACAAGACTTCGGAAGAGGGTGTGAGTCGGGTGATAAAGAACCAACGTAATGCCCAACAGAAGACATACCACCATACCTTGGGATCAGGTGGCTACCCAACTGCCATTAAGAAGTGGAACAAAATGGAAGCAGACCTTCTTGCCAAGGGTATCAGACCAGAATCACTCGAGTGGGGAGAATGTGCAAAGAATTGGTTTTTCGGTCATGGGGGAACACTAGACCAGGAGACAGGGAAGTGCGTTTATGGCGCAAGACTGCAAGAAGCAGCAGAAAGATTGTTTTATGCTCAGAGAGCTACTGCTAGTGGTGCGTTCAGGCCCAACAGAGAGAAGGATGAGCTGACATACGCCATCGGGACTGTTGAACATGGTGGCCGAACTAGAGGCAAAGGAAGTGTCTCGTGGGAGCATGGATTCCCTCAGGACAGACCTTCTTACAGAAGTCGCCAGAGAAAGAAGGAAGAAGAGGCAGAGCGGCTCCAGAGATTGGAGGAAGCGGTGCGTGAAGCACAGGAGCGGGAAAAAAAACCTTGAAGCGAGAATGCAGGAGGAAATCAGAAGGCAAGCGCAAATAGCAGTGAGTGCAAGTAAGCAGGCATCAGAGCCAGAAATCAACATTAGCCAATCTGTTCAGTTGAAAAGCAGCTGCGCTTCCACGGAGATACCAAATCAAGGGGACACAGGACTGCGCTTCCCTGTGGATGATGTCACTGAACCTTGTACAACGTGTGAGCTACACATTCCGAAGGAGAATTCTACAATCAAGGTGGCTATCGGTCTTGTTAATCCTATCGACCGAACCAAGACACCAAGGATTCATGGGAATATAATCCAAGAAGGATATGCTACCATCTCGGTAGATAAAGCTGAAAAAGGTTTTAGTGATTTGCCTCTTGACATTCCTGGAGGTGATGGCGAGAAGACTCTAGGAGAAGCGGAGAAGACATTCATTCTATGGCGCAAGCGCTACATCATCATTCCAGGGATGTCGGCTCCACCTCCTCCTGAACTACCTCACCATAGGTACGTGCGGATGAAAACACTACATCATTAATTTGTATTGGCTTAAATAATTAACAATCTGCTCATAATAATATGTCATTCCTTTTTTTTGTAGCAGATCCTCCCCCAACCTAAATCCAATTGTTCAATCGCCAGATCATCATAGTGCTCAGTACGATGACATTATGTTGGAAGACGAGGCTGCATCTACACCATCTCCAAGGAGGTCTCCAACGCCGCAGCCGCCACCTCCAAGGAGGTCTCCAACGCCGCTGCCAACACCTCCAAGGAGGTCTCCAACGCCTCCCCCACCCCCGCCTACCAAGAAGCCTAGCAAGAGGCCAACCCCTCAAACGAAGAACCAGTCCCCGCCTGCAAAGAAAGCCACCGTGAAACCAAGGGCTATTTCCAAAATAATATCTGAAGAGAAGGAAGAAGGAACTGATGCATATAAAAAAGACATGTCTAGATTCTATGACAAACTTAAAATGAATCAAGAAGCAAGGAGAAACCCGGAGAAACCATACTTCTTCGTAGCTCCAGATATTCTAAGAAAAAAGGTGACTTCTTACCAGCAACAACAGCGGGAATCTCGTAAGCCGTCCAAATCAACGTTATCAGACTATGACCGCACTCTCACCAAGTCAATTGAGGCGGCACAGAAAAAGAAGCGGGCAGGAAAAGGCATTGTCCAACTCGGACAACAAGCGCACCAATCAATCCCCCCGCTAGTTGTTGGTAATGAATATGGTTCGAATTTAGGATTAATGCATCAGGCAAACATACCTCCGGATGTCGATTTGGATCACCTTGGTGAATTTCTTGATGAGACTGGTCTCGACCTTTACCAGATGTTTGGTGATGGAAACATTGAGAGTGCGGCGAAGGTTGATATTTGGAAGAAAAAATTTGTACTAGGCCAGAGTCTATACAACCCTCAAGCCTTATCTGATCTGGGGACGCAAATGTACCTGCTAAACAAGTGGTGCATGCAGGCATCTACCAGTGGAGACTTCTGCGTTGGTGTCAGAATTAGAGACGAACATTGGTTCCATGGCGATGATGTTATGTATGTTGACTTTGTAGAATTTCATCAACTATGCCACCTGACCTCTCTGGACAAAGTTATCATTAGCTGCTATTGCCTGTAAGTAATAATTCTTTTGATCTATTATTAAACTCATCATATGTGTGTATATGCATATAAATTATCCTAACAAGTACTATATATATGCAGATTTACAATGACAGAGCTCAGAAAGGAAGGCTGCAATGAAATTGGTTTTGTTGATCCCCATATAGTATTCGAAGACCCAATTACTCCAAAGACTAATTGGAAGTCTGAGTCAGAGAGTAACCTCATGAACTTCTTAGTGAACCAACGCCACAAGAAGGATATACTCTTTCCCTATAACTTCAAGTGAGTGTTAATCATGTCGATCATATCCTTAATGGCTCATATGTTGATTCTAGTTAATTAATGAGTGTTATGCGTTATATCCTATAAACACATGCAGCAATCACTGGATATTGATGGACATCGATCTGGTGAAAAGTCACTTGATAATCTATGACTCGATGAGAAAACTACAACAAGACTACCAAGATATGATAGATATTATCCAGAGGTAATTTCGGGATCTCTAGCAACTATATATACACACAAACATGATGATTAACTATATCTGATGACGTGGCAAATTTTTTATTGGGCAGTGTTTGGAAAACCTTTATTGAGAAGCAACACATGAAAAAATGCAAAGCGCCACTGAATGTAATCCCTTTGAAAGTAAGTCCCCTGAATCGCATCATCTTTATTAATTAAACATATAGCTTTCACCGGATCACCAGATTGGATGACAAATTTTTTTCTCGTAAAGTGGTGTCTAAGGCAGGAACAGGGGAACAACTACTATGGTTACTATGTTTGCAAGTTTATCAAGGTGCTCTCCCAAAAAACTCCTACAGAGAGACTCAAAGTACGTTAAAAATACACTATATATTCATTTAATTATTATTATTGATTGTGTTACTATGTCTTTATATATATATATATGTACATATATTAATTTATTTTCCTTTAATTCAAACCTGTAGACTCGATGGTTGGAGGAAAAGGTCATACGGTAAGACCAAATCAAAGCAATTCAAGAGTCTATAGCTGGATTTTTTAATGAGCAAGTCATCGATTCCAAGGGCGAGTTCTACTTCGACCCAACACTGCCATTGAAGCCAAGCTAGAGGATGAGAGGAAACTTGTTATGTCACAACAACTGTAATGCAATCTTTTGTAATATATGCACATGAAATAATATAATGTAAAATACACATATGCATGCATGCATGTAAATATATATATGATGCATGCATTCATATATATATATATATATATATATATATATATATATATATATATATATATATATATATATATATATATATATATATATATATATATTTCTATGCTTGAATTGTGTGATTTAATACGTTCATTGTGCTTGAACCGAAACATACTATATGCGCGTATAAATGTATAATTAGCAGCGTACAATACGATTTCGAAAACCTATTTTGAAAAAAAAACAAAAAAATGAAAAGAAAAGAAAAAAGAAAAAAACCTTTAGTCCCGGTTCGTATTACCAACCGGGACTAAAGGTGCCGGCCATCGTGGCATGTCAGGAGGCACCTTTAGTCCCGGTTGGTGTTACCCACCGGGACTAAAGGTCCTCCTTTAGTCCCGGTTCCTGACCCGGGACTAAAGGACCCCCCTTTAGTCCCGGATGCTTGCTCCCGGGTGGGGAACCGGGACTAGAGGGGGTTCCCCACCGGGAGTAAAGCTCAGTTCTCTACTAGTGAATGTATAAGAAGGAGATGAAATTTCATATGCTCATGTTCATGAATGCTTGGATGATGCTTGTGCTCATGAAATGCAGATGCCAAAATGCAAAGCTTAACACAGGGGTGTTACAGTCACCAGGTCGTGGGTTCGAAGCAGCCTCTCCGCAGATTTACGGGGGGAGACTTGCCTCGTTTTTTCCCTTTCCCAGACCCTACTCATGTGAGAGCCTCCGGCACTGGGTCTACCCTACCCTTGGTAATACCATGTGTATCTTCTTCACTGGTGCCTGGATGGAGTGGACTGTCGAACGCACGAGTCACCATATTTGGTGATGTTTACCCTTCGCCAGCTGAACTACAGGTTTCTTTTTTAGTGCCTTTTGTTGTTAGATACTACAATCAATTAGATAATTAGTTTTCCGTTGATTACTGGCATTTCTTGTCATGTGATAGTCACTTCTAACTTCTGAATGCTACTGTGAAACAACTGTTGTTTGGTAGTCTTTTCTGGACAGAGATTTTTTTCAACATCAAATTCCCCTAATGGGTACCTCCTGTTGAGCTACTAGTATTTGCTCTTGGTAACACACTGCCATGGATGTAAAGGGACTAGTTTTTTTTGTCATGCTCTTGAGACATGATTTCAATTCGAAATGTATGATGATGTATCTTCAGAACTGTTAATATGAAGTGTTGGGTCATGTTTTGTTCTTCCATTCTTGGTTTTAGAACTTTGGTGAACGAGCTGATTGTTCATGTTCATTAGGAATGGGCACATAAGCAAATATGTAGCAAAACATCAGCAGTGGGCATCACAGCAGTGGGGAAATACTATTACAGGATGCACAACATAAGGTCTGGACTTCTGATTGGTTATGTCCCTTTATCATCCTGCGTTTTCCTATCCGTTTATCATTTGAGTTCAGCTCTGTAGTTTAAAATATGTGCTCCCCTGTTCATCAAAAGGCAGTTTTTTTTGCTTGTCATTAGCCTTGTATAAATTAGGAGTTGTGACAAACTATCTCACTAATTACAGTGACATATACTTCATCGGGGGCTTTGGAACTGTTTCATGGATAGATGTTAAGGAGTACGAAACTATTCAACCTGACAAGATAGCAGTTGATGGTGGTGACTTGCAAAGTTTAAAGGTAACCAACCTACCAGATCACTGATACCTTGTTGATATGGTATAATGATCGCAACAGGTTAGCTGGGTCATTTGGTTAGCTACCTCTGCCACTCATAGGTTTCTACTTTTGGCTAGCTACATGCCACTCATAGGTTTCTACAGTAAAAGATTCTGATGCATTTCATGCAGGAGTTGAATGCTATTTTCTCGAGAGGTCCTATCATCAGAAGGGGAGGTCGATGCTGCTGCTCTTATATCTGTAGATAGCAAAGGGATAGATATATGTGTTCATCAGGGTGCACAGGTAAAATTATATGCTTAATTGCTTACGATCAACCACAAGGCTATTGATCTTGACAAAGGAGATTTCTTTTTCGCCAAGTTCTTGAATTTTTTCTTCTGTGCAGTTCAATATTCAGAGGCTAACATTTGATGTCCCTCACAAGGTTGAGACTCTGGAGGAAGCCAAGAAAGCACTCCACAAGATAATCAAAGACAAGCAGCAAATAATTAATGGTGTAAGGTTTCATTGCGACCGGACCGAGGATTACGTAACGTAGCAGGTAGCACGAACAGGTGAAAACGATGGCTGTCTTCAATAATGAGAATCTCTCCACATGTGGTGAAGATTGTATATATGCTCGTGTTGCCATGTTAGTAATGATCATTGTGCGGTTGCTGCTCGAGGAAATCGGACCTTGTTGTCTATTTCTGGCTTCTGGGTACCTGGTAACCTGGGTATCAGCATTGATATTTTTAGGCCATGTTTAGTTCACGACGGATTCGGCGCCGCCGGAAAAACGGACACTGTAGCTACACTGTATTGTTTTGTTTTTATTTGGTAATAATTGTCCAATCGTTGACTAATTAGGCTCAAAACGTTCGTCTCGCAAAGTACAACCAAACTGTACAATTAGTTTTTGATTTCGTCAATATTTAGTACTCCATACATGTACCGCAAGTTTGATGTGACGAGAAATCTTCTTTTTGCATAGTGCCAAATTCTGGAATTTGTGGCAACTAAACATAGCCTTAGTAAACAAAATTGCACGCCTTGATAATGATAGTTTGATTGTATCATTATGTGAGCAGTACTGATGTCTGGTGAAATTGGCACTAGTCAGTTTGTGTGTTCGAAATGGCAAAATTGCTGCATGTACACTTTCTGAAATGGACCCAGCTTGCAATAATGCAAGGTTGCAGCCTCAGTGGTTCTTTGAGCAGGACAAAGCATCGATGCACACAATACCCGTGAGCAACGAATGACAGGATTGATATTCTCCTCCAACTAAAAAGAACAAAGCGTGAACATTTTTTAGTGTGACATTTATTTTGGTTCGTCTGTCTGCCCACCACGTGCAATACCCCGCACGATAGAAAAAGAAACTGCCATCCCTACGATCCCCACCTGCTTTAAAGGAAACAAATCGATCACCTAAGGCCATATGCATGGAAGGAAACAATAATCATACATGAAAGGAAAAAAATAATCATGCATAGAAGGAAACAATAATCATACATGGAAGTAAACAATAATCATGCATAGAAGAAAATAATCATGCATGATAGAAAACAATAATCATTTACTCTTTTTTCAAATAGCGGTCTTCATTTCGGAGCCCTTCATGCAGTTTAATAATGGCTGGGGAGTTAGGCTTGTGAGAACTTACTCTTAATTGGGTTGCGAGCTAGGGATGTAGCACTTTAATTGGTGTCTTGGTTGAGTTCTACAGTTGCTAAAAATTGATGGTGCTAATAAAATTGACAATCCTATAACTCTGCAATACCTTTCTTTTTTTTAAAAAAAGGAGGACAAATGCTACTTATGGTCAAATCCATATTCTTTTTGTTGTTTTGATTTGATGCTCACAGCCCACAGCCCACATGTTAACTTTTTAGATGTATTTGTAAAGAATCAAAAGGAGTTGGCCTAAAGCCCATCTTTCTTGTCGTCTTTTTCATTCTTTATATTTATACTAGGTAGCATGCCCGTGTGTTGCTACGGAATAACTAACAATTCATACTAAAACACACGGATCGCACGATAAGATAACAATACTGTAAAAACTAAATACCAACGTAGTGATATTTAATCCAAAAAGCAAAGTTTATGAATTTAACACAGTCACGAAATACGCGGCGTCGCAGGCTTACAAACTCTACTTTATAGACCTTTCTGTGATACAGCTAAGATAATGTTTTATATTGGCAGAAAAAATCTTCAATATCTATTTCTTTCATTGTAATCCATTTATCTGAACAATATTTGATGTGAGGGCACGGTTATAATTTTTAGTAGCTTTGCGATATTGTCCGAAGCTATGAAATAATTGATGTCTTGCAATGATCTTTTTATTAATTTAGTTTTCTATCTATGTTTAATTATTTATTCAGTCTATTTTATAGGCACGCCGGTAGATAATAGATGACAAAATTCAAGCATCCATAATTTATCTCTTTGACTTTGAGCATGAGTTTTATTTTTATTTTTTAATTGATATATTGTCCTTTTGTTTTTATGGTAGCGTTAGCATGGGCATGTATGAAAAACGAAGATGTCTTCACACTGCAGAAATCTTTCAAGAAGATGATGCATAGATTATTCTTGTATTGAATATTATATATATACAATCACCTAAATATTCTAATTAAACTACAAAATTTTGAATTAGGATACAAGGTAAGACATGCAAACAGATATTTCAAAACTACCTGTAGAGTCCAAAGAACTTAATAAATAAATCCTTCTGGAGGCCATACAAATTCTCTCTAATCTTTCATTTGGTGTAGTTAGTGTTATCATAGTACCCGCATGTATTCATGGGAAATAAATCGTGAATAAAACGTGGACACTTTTTGGTACGATATTCCAACATGGGTCTATCGTCCTGCCAATATCCTTGAGGCAGATCACATAAAGAATGATAGTCTCTCTATGAGATTGCTCACAAGAGACTCAAACTTATATCTGATCATGGTAATGTTGAATTGCTTTGCATCAAAAGCATCAACAATGATAAATGGGGATATAGGTTTTAGTATGTATAGTGGAGAAAAACTCAACCTTGACCTTCTCAGCAGCTTTTCTGAGCATTTGCAGTGCGAACTTGTCCTTACTCAGATAGTCAAGAGGTGCACCATAAAATTATGCACCACTAAGAAAAGTGTCACCATTGGTTGCCTTGACCTGAAAAATGTGTCGAAATTAAGAATTACAACACATAATTGAATATCTTGGAACAGACACTCAAGTAGATACCTTATTCTACAATATATGTCTGTGTAGAATAGTCCTAAAGCCACACATATTTATACAGTGAGTATAACATTCTTTGTTTTAAAATTTTATAAGAGATATTTTAAGACACGCAATATTATCCATATGACAGGCACTAATATTTACATATATACTCGAACCTATGTACATGATTATATGGAGATACAGCGGAACTCATTCATGGATTTATTGGCGCATAAAAGAAAAAGATATCGGAGAATTCTTTCTGCCAATATAAAATATTATCTTAGCCATATCATAAAAAGTCTATACATTAGAGTTTGTGAGCCTGCGACGCCGCGCTCTCCGTGACTGTGTTAATTTCATGAACTTTGCTTTTTGAATTAAATGTCACTTTAACATCGGTATTTAATTTAACAGTATTGTTATCTTATCGTGCGATCCGTGTGTTTTTAGTACAAAAGATTTAGTTGTCCTGTAGCAACGCACGGACACCCTACCTAGTTGTGCTACTATTTTCCAGCTAATCGCTCTAACTTATTGACAATGACGTTGTTGCCTTATTTGGTGTTTGCTACACGTAGACCCTGTTTGTATTAGATAAAATAACTTGCTAGTTGCTAAAAAAGTTTCTAATTGATCAAAATATCCTAACTTACTATTTTTAACTATTCAATCCAATCACCCAGCTTACAAGAGGCTGTTATAGCTGGCTCTATCTAGCTATTGCAACTTAGCTGATCCAAATAGCGCCTTTGCCTTGCCCACCTCCGACTACGCGTGGAGCTGAGCTGCATGTGGAAACTTGTTTTTGTCCTGACAGTCCGAGTGCTACCTGGTACGGTGGTACCAATCCGCCGTACCTACTGTACTGCATGTCCGGAGCGTGCAGCATTTGCCTGTCTGTGGTCAACTGGTGATTGAGTGAAAACTTTCCAAAAAGAATTAAAAAAAAAAGAATGTGCTTGCTATTGGCAAATGCCTATGAGTCGGCTGCAATTCACGTTTTGCTTGTGTGGAGATGGAAACCGTCCCTCAAAAAGGAAAGAGGAAGGAAGAAACAGGAACGCATTTCGGATTCGTGAGAATCGACAGTGAGGTACGCTTCCGAGCTTAAAAACGAGAAAATAATTAAGGCTGGACTAAAACCGACACTGAAGGACCACATCACTGCCGGTTGTTAATACAAACCGACAGTAATGTCTATTTACTGTTGGTTGAATTACCAAACCGGCAGTGATCCATACTCCCGGACCTGAAAATTTTATCCATCTTAGTTAACTCCGCACGCCTTCCAACTTCCAACACTATATGCTCCTCCCAACTCCCTTCCAACACCACGCCTCCACACCACGGCAACCCAACAGACTCTCCTCCCCACGCCTCCATACCACGGCGGGCGGGGACCAACGCGAGAGCGGCTGCGCGGCTCGGCACGTAGATCCACCCCAGTGCGAGCACGAGGCCACCGCGGGCACGGTCGTGCGGGGACCGGTGCGAGCGCAGCCGCCGCCGGAGTTGACGTAGAGATGGAGGGGGAGGAGCGCCGCCGTGGGGAGGCCAGATCCGGCCTCCACGCCACCAGATCCGGCCTCCATGCTGCTACCGGAGTAGGGGGGGAGCGCTGTCGTGGGGTGGCCGGATCCGACCTCAACGCCACCGGATCCGACCTCCACGCCGCTACCGGAGTTGGAGGGAGAGGAGCGCCGCCGTAGGGAGGCCGGATCCGGCCTCCACGCCGCTGCCGGAGTTGAAGGGGAGGAGCGCCGCCATGGGGAGAGGGCCACCGCAGCCGCTTGCCTGCGTCGCCCGCGTTGCCCGCACCGCCGCTGCCTCGCCTACTCCTGGATCCGACGGTGAGGGCGAGGAGGAGCCCGGATCCGTCCTCCCCGCCACCGGATCCGGCTTCCCCGTCGCCGGATCTGGCCTCCTCGCCCGCATAGCCTGAAATAGAGAGGGAGGGGAGAGGGCCGTGGCGCCGGAGGGGAGGAGGGGCGCGCTCACCAAAGGAGGAGGAGGCAGCCGCGCACGCCCGCCGGAGAAGGAGGAGGCAGTCGCACTATGTCTCCTCGGCAATCTCCCTTTCTGGTGCTCCTGTGTCTCCGCCGGTGTAGATGAGTTATTTTGTTTGTGTTGAACCCTACTCCTTTTTTCTGTGATGTACAAATCGATTTGTGGATGGGTTGATTTGTGATGTGTTGAACCCTTCTCCTTCGTCTACGATGCACGAATCGATTTGTGGATGAGTTTTTCTGATGTGTTGAATCTGTCCTTTATCTGTGATGTATGAATTTTTTTCTTGGATAAAATGCTTGATGTAGTGGCGGCGGTAGCTAGCCAGCAAGCTTGTTAGATTGCTTTTTTTGTTTTTCTAAACCTTATCACTGCCGGGTGAAGTACCGGCAGTAGTAGCCAGCGAGCATCACTGCTGATATGCCACTACTGGTTCAAAATTCGGCAGTGAAGGGGGATTTTGAACCGGCAGTGATGTTGAAAACTGGGGTAGTGCTTCGTAGCAGCCATAGTAATTTCGAAAGAGTGTGATGAAATTCACACGGTCCAAACCAAAAGGCCTCAAAGTTGAAATGGGAAACTTTAATCTAGAAATTATCTACATCGCATAATTTTTTTGAAGTAGTACGTGGCTTGTCTTAAAGATACTTTAGGGCTTCTCCAACGCATGGCGTACTGCCCCATTGTCCAGCTCGATGGTAACGTTCCATGTCATCCAAAGTGTTAGCCTCAAACCCTGTCAGAGAAGAGAACGAGCTCTAGCTCGGTTGGCTTGCGTTGTAGGTGTGCACGCTGGCCACCAGCGTTTGAATCTCAGGTTCGGCGCTAGTGTTCTTATCGGGATTTATTCCCATAATAACACTTCAGTGAAGCCTCTTAACGCGTGGTGCCATAGGGGGGCTGCGACGTACCCGTCGCCTATAGAGCCTTAAGTGGTGTGAGTGAGGTGTGCGTATGTGTGGTGTAGGGGTCTACAGAGCCATAAGTCGTGTGAGTGAGGTGTGCGTATGTGTGGTGTAGGTGTGTGTCTGTACGTGAACAGATAGATGAGAGGTGTTAAAAAACTTGTCAGAGAAGCTTGCAGAAGCCGTCATGGCTTCATTTGACAAAAGCGTGAGACGACAATAGGAGGCGCATTGTAGGGAGCTGAAACACATTTTAGTGAGCGGGGATCGCAACTTTTTCAGGACCACATCTGTTCTCACGAGTCTCCTACAACTAAAAAGAACAAAACGTGGATACTTTTTGGTGCGACATTTGTTTTGGGTCTATCTCTCCCCACCCCCTACGACTGTGACTTCCCCCGTGTGATCCCTCTCTACGCCGCCCCTCCCTCTCTCTCTCCTTCCCTCTCGTGATCAATCTGATCCCTCACGTCGTCGGCCGCCTCCATTGCACACCGTTCGCCTCTTCCCCTCGCGCTGTCCGCCCCCTCCACCACACACCCTTCGCTTCACCGCGCATCAGCGACAGAACCAGTTCATGAGGCCACGATGCCTTTGCATCGGGTCAGAGCGGGTCGCGCGATTGAGCCCCATCTGTGCCTCTCCCATTCTCCTAATTTTTCTATCAAACAGATCAGAGCTCCCCCGGGAGACGATGCTCTGAGTAGATCCTCACTGACAGCAGTATGTAGGGGTGGGGCTCACCCTCCCGAACTCTCAGTGGCCAGTCCCGTGGTGGAGGTAGGGACAAAGTGGATCTTGGTTGCAGATCCGGGTACACGAGGATGATGGATTCCATTTTGTGTTTTATTACTGCCGATCTAGATTTTTTATGACGGGGGCAACATGTGGCAGAACCACCTAATCTAATGTCTCTCAGGAGTACTTATCTTCCATTAGACACTAAGTCCTCAAGGGAGGACACCAAATTACGCAGTTCCGTCGAGCACAAACCAGGGGAGAACCCAAAAATCCACATTTTTCCATCAGGATCACAAATGAGAGAATAAAGCTTACAACATTTTAGCCATTTCTTACATCACTTTCCATGTAACATCATAGTATAATATTTACTATTTATAATAGCGGAATATGAACATGTTATCAGAGCTATGAACAATTTAAGTTAACAGCGGAATATAAACATGTGATCAGAATTACAGCGAAAATAAAGATCTATTCATGACATGATGAAGCATTGATATATAAACTATGACAATAGATTATAAAACTTTCATTTATAAAAATATTTAGTGAGAGTTATAAATAAAAACTATGATCGCAGCATAAAGGAATCCTCTCTGAGCCCACCAGGAGGGATCCACACACAAGAGTCAGCTCTAGCATCCGCCTATTACCTACAATAGGGGGGAAATAAAACCCTGAGTACTCAATTGTACTCAGCAAGACTTACCCGACAGGAGGAAAGAAAAGACTCCAAGGATATGCAAGACTATCTGGCTTGTGGGCTTATTGCATTTGTAGGAGCATTACTAAACGTGCATCCTTATATTCGATTTTATTAGCAGTCAACATTAGTTCATTAACCAACCATTCTATGGAAGAACCTGTGCTACTTTCAAGCAGGTGGTAAGCAATCAGAATCATTTTATCATCTTTCATCTTCCAGTTCTTACTACATTGCTAGACTATAGACAAGTCATACCGGATCGCCCGGCGATTCACGAATCAATGTGCCCAGCTGGGTACCCCGAAACACACGCCCTGCTTATACCCTAGGCACAAGCAGGACCAACCCACTACCATCCTATCACGGGGTCTAGGTCCTCGTCCAAACTTGGACTCGAAGCCCCCGCCCCTGAGTCCTAGACTCAGTGCGGTGCTAGGACCTCCACCTAAAACCCACCCTAAAAGTCGGTGCGGAAAGAGCCAGAACCCATGACAAGAGAGTAACAAGTCTTCCATGCGCCCATACACAAGTATGTGTTCAGGATAATAAGTCTATGGCCCGCCTAGAACCCAATACAGTGGTCGGTCTTTAACCAACACAGACAGGAAAACAGTGTAACCAAGTTATGCCCCATTAGTCATAGGGTTTTGCGCGCGCGCGAGGGGAAATCGGGTGACAGGTGGGCGGGAGACGCAGTGATGGTGGCCCGGCGTAGGTGGCAAATAGAGAAAGTGAGGTCGAGCGAGAGCAAGCGAGGAGGGCGAGCAGGAGCTGGCGCGCATCCTCCACGACAGCAGAAAAAAGAAAGGGAGGGAAAGCAGTGTGAGGGAGGGAAACGTCGTACGCGCGCCAGAGCATGGACACGGGGGCAGGGCAGGACTGCACAGCATCGATAGAGGCACGCCTATGTGTGCATAGGAAAGGGAGTGGACACGGCATGGGCAGGAGCAAAGCCATGTGCCCCCTTTCAGACGCCCCTGCGTAGTGGACTTGTTCAAGATGCAGGCTCCGCTGCGTTAACTGAAAGCATCTAGGACCCTAGTTGGGTTTCTGTCGATAGAATATCGTCGGTAGTCCTCTGAGGGGTATCCCATGAAGGTAGATTGATCGACAGAGGAGCGTGAGATCAAGAACAAGAAGACAACAGAGACACGCGAGTTAGACAGGTTCAGGCCGTTAGTATGACATAATACCCTACTCCTGTGGTCTATTGGTTTGTATTAGCTATCGTACGATATGCCATGATTTTGGAGGGGGTCCCTGCCCGCCTTATATAGTCCAGGAGGCAGGGTTACAAGTTGGTTAGATCTGAGAGATAACCGGAAAGTAATAACGGATTACAGGAATCTTGGGATCATACATATCCTAACAGATCTCGTAGTATCTTCAGGATATCTTCTCGGTGTCTTGCAGGAGGCGCCGAGCAGAGTCGTGCCCCGCAAGGCTTCATCTTGTGGGTTGGGCCACCCCTAGGGGCGTAGCCCATGTGGCCTGCCATGGGTATCCGGGGTCATACACCCCACAACTAGTCCCTGAGCGCCTTGTACCCGTTGTGCAACACCATCTTGAGCTCGTCCGAGCAGGTGCGAATAACGTCAAGCAGTCAAACTCATGGTCCAACTACCATGACGAATTGCCGAGCAGCATGAACCATCGCCGAGCAGCGTGAACCATCGTCGAGCAGTGTGAACCGTTGCCGAGCAGCGTGAACCGTCGCCGAGCAGCATGAACTGCCGCCAAACAGCATGACCTGTCACCGAGCAGCGTGAACCATCGCCGAGCAGCGTGAACAGTCACCGAGCAGCATGAACTACCACCGAGCAGCGAGACCTATCGCCGAGCAGTGTGACCCAAGTACAGCTTGCCATAAGGGTGTAAGGAGCTCAAGTTTAGAATCAAAAATTTCTTTACAATGGACCAAGTGTGCCCACTTAGAGTTCGAACAAAGCAGTAGGAGTCAATCTTCTTCTATAGGCATGTAGTCTTTGAGAAAAACCCCCGCACACTCACCACGAGGTGAAGTGTGCCCACTTAGTCCCCGAGCCTGACAGTAGATGATGTAGTCATGTGGTGCCAGGGTCAGAAACTAGAAGAATAGTAGAAAACCAGCCGAGCAGGCAACCAGTCCCCGGGCGTGGCCCAAAAAGAGACAAAGCACATTCACCGCAAGGTGAAGTGTGCCCACTTAGTCCCCGAGCCTAACAGTAGGTGATGCAGTCACGTGGTGCCAGGGTTAGAAATAGAAAAACAATCAAAGACCAGCGGAGCATGTAGCCAGTCCTTGAGCTGCAGGCGTAGATATTGGAGAAATCAAACCGAGGAGAAAAACCAGAGTAACGGCTGTACAATGTTGGTTACTGAGCCTTAATAAATGGCGGAGAAGTCAGCAATATTTCGGCGAGTAGTAACTGATGGTAGTGATAAATGAGCGACATGGGCTGCGGTTGCGCAGAAGCCTAGGTAACGGCCCATATGCCGCATCGGAGAAATCAGAGCGGCGCAGATCATGGGAACGGTTCCCAAAAAACCCTTGAATGTGGAACATGGGGGAAAGTCCTATATAATAGTATCGCCGCATACCCCGTTCCCACCTTTTCCACTTCATCTTCCTCCTCATCTCTCGCACCACCGAATCCGCAACCACATTTACCTCCGCCGCCAAACCCTAACTAGATCTAGGAGATGGCGCCGAAGAAGGGAGCTACAAAATTGAAGAAGACTAGTCCCAAGAAGACGGGCGTCGTGGCCTGACGCAACGAGGAGTGGGTGCCGTCATGAACAGGAGAAGCGAAGCTGAATAGATTGGTGGAAGCCGGCGTTCTCCCTGACCGTGCTACCACCGGATGGTGGCCAGCCCTCAGTGAGTCCTTCCCAACACCCCATACTGATGAAGCAGTGGTATTCGAGGACTATTTCTGGCGTGGGTTAGGATTTCCTGTTCATCCATTTCTGAGGGATCTGTTGGAGCTCTAGGAGGTTACACTGTGCAATCTCCACCCCAATACCATTTTGCACATCTCAATCTTCATCCATTTTTGTGAGGCATACCTCGGAATCCTACCCCACTTCAATCTCTTTTGTCACCTATTCTGGCTGAAGAAGAGAGGCGGCACTAGTTCCAAGGTGGTCGGTGAGGTGTACCTCCAGCTATGGGACGGAATGGCGAGCGAATACCTTACCATACCGCTTAACAAACCACTGAAGGGGTGGAACACCAGGTGGTTCTATATGAAGCAAAGCCCCCTAGCGGTTCGCTGTAACACCGACCACATCCCAGAAAGCCAGAGGAGTTGGTTGGAGCTGCCGAGCAACGACGATATGGAGCAAGTGAATGAACTCCTTGGCTTAATAAAAGGTGTGAGGACCAATGACGGATTGGTGGCGGCAAGTTTCATAGTGCGCCACGTTCAGCCCTATAAAGAGAGGGCACACCTAGGCTACGAATTCAAAGGGGAGACCGACGGTACCCGATAGAGGCTAGAAATATTGTCCAAGAACGTCGTTGAAGAGCGGACTGCCGAGCTATTCGCTCTGCTTGCCTCATTCAAATTGTCAGAGTACACAAAGCCCTTCAACTGCAAGAATCTACCTCCTCAGGTGAATATCCCGACTGTGTTTTTCCGAGAAGTTTTTTTTATATTGTCATTGCCGAGCAATAAACTAATCCTACTCATGTGAAGATCCATTCGCAGGACAGGGCAGTGTATTTCTCAGGTGTGCCAAGAAATGATTGGCCGCCGACAGTGGATGCACGACCACCAGCTCTACCTGAAGAAAGCTCCGTTGGTGTTTCCTCGGAATACGGAGGTATGGATGTTGGTCGAACGGAGAGTCCTCCCCCGGTGTCAGCGAAAATCTAGGGGAAGAGGCCAACGGCAGATGAGCCAGCCCAGAAGAAGAGGAAAACAGCAGCACATGCTCCCCGCAAACCAGGCGGCATCTCACTTGGGGATGATCAGACCATTCGAACACGAAGGACCATGGTGTTCGATTGGTCTAACAACGATGAAATTATCATGAATCCTCCCCCGAGCACAAAAGAGCCTCCATGTAGCCCATGCGTGGGGGAACAACCCAGGGTAGGTGAAGAAGTCCATGATGCATCGACGAGGAAAGTCCCCGAGCAGCGGGCGGAGGGAATTTCTGCGCAGCAGACGATGGAAGTCCCTGCGGGGCGAGCAATGGAAGTCCCCGAGCAACAAGTGGAAGTAGACCCGGAGCAGTAGGCAAAACTGAGGTCGACCGAGGAAGAGCCGAGAATTCCCCCCGCAAAGCACAGGAGTCAACCCCGTGGCATGCACCCGGAGGCTCAGGCTAGCATCGTCGGTTCAAGAAATTGAACCGTTAGACCAAACCAAAAGTGTCCTTGTGCTAAAGTTATTTTGTTGTATTTTCTTTACTTCTGTGGTGACTGAATAACTAATTTGATACAATGCAAGGCGAACGATAGATCCAGCCCCAGCCCGCTTAGATTGAGCAGCAACCAGAAACTAGCCCTGGAGCGGGGGAGATGCCAGTAGACCCCATCCTAGAGTCCCTGAGTGCTCGGGAGCACGCTGGGGAGCCAATCGCTGCCCCTGGTGGGCTTGGTGGTGGCGAACGACTATCTACAATGGCGACGAGTCGGCGATAGCACCTTCGATAATGGCAGAATCTGGAGTAGAAAAGCTTTCGGCTTTGAAGGAGCAGACGGCACTCACCGATGCTTCGGAGGGCATGGTCAGACCCGCTATCCGAACCACCAAGTCCCTAGGTGGTGCCCCCGGCTGCAACTAGAGGAGGACCAGGTGGAGGAGATCATGCGTGACGAAACCTCGACCCCAATCAGTCCGGATCCTCCGAAAGTGCGGACGATGAAATAGTATTATTCGAAGAGGAGGACACCACCAAGGAGTTCAGGAGACTGGAGACTGCCCTTACCGGTGTGATGAAATAGATCAAGGTTAATACTACAGTCTGGAAAGGTCCTGGTTGTTTATTGGAATTGGATAACGATACTGTCATCGTGCATTTTGCAGGAAATATCTCGAGTTGCCGAGCAGCGCTGCCAGCTGATAAAGCGAATGGAGCCCTTGCTGAGGAGAACGAAAAACTCAAAGAGGCCAGGACCTCGGAGAAGAATATGCCAGAGGTCCAATGGACGAGGACCTGCAGAATACCAAGCACGGGGATCCTGCATACCAGAATGGCGGGCCCAAAAAGCTAGCTGCTATGTCCGAGCTAGGGTGCGGAGCTAGTCCGAGCAGCTGGCCGCTGTCTCTGGCCAACTGAAAAGTGCTTCCGAGCAGCTGGAGAGGAAAACCCAACAACTTAACAGTGTATCCAAATAGAAAGCAGGTATGGTATATCAACTGAATGTACTTTGTATTGCTAAACAGCCACATTTTCGGTGACAACTATTGCGCTTGTAGAGCAAGACACTGAGCTCGGCCAAATGCGCCAGGCCATCGATCAACTTCGCTAGGAGAAGGCAAAGGAAGCAGAGCGGGCGGACAAACTTGCTGAGGAGCTGAAAGGTGAATTCCTCCTTGTCGGAATTACTGTTGAAGTAGCTTCCTTGTATAATGGATCATTGTAACACTTGCAGGCTATCGTCATAAGCCAAAGCATAGTTTGACGTGCTGGATGCAGGAGGCCAAGGTCCAAAAGGAGAACTTCGACGCTGTAATCGCCGCAATTAAGCCGGTGCTTGACTACGTCGACCTAGAACCGGCCACTCAGCACGACGGCAGGCGGCAACGTCCCGACACCATCATCCAGAGGTGCAAGGCAGCATAGGGAGAACTTCAAGACCTTCAACCGCGACACCATTATGACCATCGCTACCCATGTCCTCATGGTTGTTCGGTCCCATTACCCAACCATCGACCTTCAGTCAATAGGGGGTGGGTTCGTCGAAGGACTGAGTGATGCGAGGACCCAGCAGCTGGAGGATGAGGTGGAGGACGCAGCGAAGATGCTAGCCGGCGATATAGATCTGTTTGGTGAGACAGATGGTAATGGCAGAGCTCAGTAATCTGCTCAAAGATTATCATCTTGTAAAATCTTGACAGTGTAATTAGAACATGCGAAAGCGCAAGAAACAATTATTTATTGAATAAATGTTACAAGGTGCATGTATATGCAATGTATGCAGTTTGCTTGTATTTCAGGCGAAAAAATCTTCGCAGTTTCAATCCTGACGCGATTATGCATAGTTCAAATAGTGTCCGAACAGTTGGTCTGCTACTGATCCCTATGGGCTTGGCTAGCCCATAATCCATATCGTCGAGCGTGGAGCCCGTGCACATGTAGGAGTAACAGGCGTGACCCCAGGAACCACAGCCGACTACCCATGACGCAGAGCGCGAAGCCCGTGGCACGTGTAGGGAGAGATCGGTGACTAGGTCTTCTCCATAAAAAACAGCGCGGAACGTGTGCTGCTCGGCGGTTGTTGTACGAACTTGGAGATAGCATAAGCGGCGTCTGAGCAATGTATTCTATGCTGAACTCTCGGCCTTGGCTGACCCATAGTCCATAACTTCGAGCACAGAGCCCATAGACATGTAGGACAAACAGGTGTGATCGAGGAACCGCAGCTGATCACCCATGACGTAGAGCGTGGAGCCCATGGCGCATGTAGGGAGAGATCAGAGATTGGGTCTTCTCCGAAGAGATCAGAAAAGAAAGGATGTTGCTCTACGATCGGGAAAAGTGTTCGGCGATTTGCAGAAAACGTGTTCGATGATTTTGGAGAAAACATCTTCGGCGATAACGTTTAGAGAAATCGTATTCGGCGCTAACGTTGGAGAGAACATTTTTGGTGATTTTGGAGAAAACATGTTCGGCAATTTGGAGAAATGTAGTCGGCGCAGTTATGGAGATTACGTATTGGAGTTCGTTATGAAGTAGCATGGAGCTCGGCGACCACGAGTGGATGTTAAACTATAATAGAGACAAGTTATGGAGACCAAAACTTTACTCAATATAAAATTGGAGAGTACATATCTGGAGTGTTTCAAGGATAGAAACGTATAAGATGTTCGATGTGCCACGAGTTGGGAACATCAACTCCTTCTAAGTCACATAGGCGATAAGACCCTGGTCGAGTAACATCTTTGACGACATAAGTCCCTTCCCAAGGGGAAGAGAGTTTGTGCATCCCTTCAGTTTTTTGTTTTCTATGGAGAACAAGATCGCCGACAGCAAATGAATGACCTTTGATGTTTCGATTATAGTACCTCCGCAAGCCTTCCAGATATTTAGCTATACGGACGCAGGTGATTAGGCGTTCTTCCTCGGCCCTGTCGACTGTCCTCAGACCGAACAGCCTCGGCCTGCTCTTCATCATAATTTTCCACTCTAGGTGCTCGGAAAGTAATGTCCGCTGGTAGTATGGCTTCTGAGCCATAGACTAAGAAGTATGGAGTCACGCCGGTGCTGCGACTAGCTTGAGTATGCAGTCCCCAGACTACAGCTGGAAGCTCCTTGAGCCATCTGCCTGGGTGCCTTTCTTCTTTCTGATATAGTCACTTTTTGAGGGCATCAAGGATCATGCCGTTCGCCCGTTCGACCTGGCCATTGGCTCTTGGATGGGCAATGGAGACATATTTGATGGAGATGCAACGGTCTTCGCAGAAGTCCTAGAAGTGATGGCTAGTAAACGTAGTTCTGAGATCGGTGATGATGCTGTTCGGTAGACCAAATCTGTGGATGATATCTTCGAAGAGCTCAACTGCTTTCTTTGCAGTAGCCGAGACGAGCGGTTTATATTCAATCCACTTGGAGAACTTGTCGATGGCGACATATACTTACGGAAACCACCTGGTGCTGGTTTGAAAGGCCCGATCATGTCCAGTCCCCAGCATGTGAAGGGCTAGGAAGCTAGGATGGTTTGTAGCTCTTGCGCCGGCACGTGTATTTGCTTAGCGAAGAATTGGCATCCTTCACAACGTCGGATGAGGTCTTCTGCATCAGTGATGGCTGTGGGCCAATAAAAACCAGCTCGAAAGCCTTGCCGACTAGTGTTCTTGAGGCTGCATTTTTGCCACAGGAACCAGAGTGAATTTCGAGAAGTAGCTTTACTCCCTCCTCTTGGGTGATGCATTTCTGCAGTATCCCTTCCTTGGCACTTTTCCTCATCAAGTTGTCCGTCCACCAGCACATAAAGCTTGCTTCGACGAACTAGGCGTTCAGTTTCAGTCTTGTCGGCGGGTACCTCGGCGCTGGTGAGGTACTTGATGAATTGCTCCCTCCAATCGGCGACCGGTGAAGGTACCGCAAGTACCAACTGCTCGGCAGGGGGGACCTCTTTGACTTCCTTATCTTCTTTGATGGATGGCGCCAGGAGATCTTGAACAAAGACCCCTGGCGGGATCACGGTGCAAGAAGAGCCTAGCTTGGATAAGTGATCGGTGAGCTAATTTTGGTCATGTACCACATGGTGATACTCGATGCTATAGAATTTTCCTTTGAGCTTCCTGATTTTGGTGCAGTATGCGTCCATCTTCTCACTAGAACAGGACCAATCCTTATTGAGCTAGTTGATAACCAGCGCAGAGTCCCCGTACACCATGAGGCATTTGACACCGAGCTCGACGGCTATACGGATACCATGGAGACACGCTTCGTATCCCGCGGCGTTATTGGAGGCCGGAAAGTGTACCCAGAGAACATAACATAGCTTATCCTTGGTCGGCGTAATGAACAGAATGCCCGCACTAGCACCATTGATGTTAAGGGTGCTGTCGAAGTACATCACCCAGTGTTTAGGGCAAGTAGCGGTGATGGGCTCTTAGATCTCGGTCCATTCAGCAACAAAATTAGCAAGCGCCTGTGACTTAATGGTAGGTCTGCTTCTGAATTCGATGGAATAGGTGCCGAGCTCAATAGCCCACTTAATGATGTGGCCATTGGCCTCTTTGTTGCGGAGAATGTCCCCCAGAGGGAACTCAGTGACCACGATGATCTTGTAGTATTTGAAGTAGTGTCGGAGTTTGCGCAACATAATAAGAATGGCGTATAACAGCTTTTGTACTTAAGGATAACGAGTTTTGGGCTCATTAAGTACCTCACTGATGAAGTAAACCGGATGTTGCACTTTATAAGCATGCCCGACTTCCTCACATTCAATGATAATAGCTGTGCTCACGACATGAGAAGTAGCGGCGATGTATATTAGCAGAGTCTCATCTAGACGTGGCACCGTCATGATCGAAGGCTTTGTTAAGAACACCTTGAGCTGCTCAAAAGCTGAGTCTGCTTCCTCTGACCAGGAGAAGCGCTCGGAGGCCTTGAGGAGCTTAAAGAAAGGTAGCCCTTTTTCACCGAGGCGTGATATAAAGCGGCTTAAGGCGGCCATGCAGCCTGTAAGATTCTGTATATCCTTGACGCATGTCGGCCGTTTCATGTTGGTGATGGCGGAGACCTTGTCAGGGTTAGGTTTGATGCCTCGAGCACTGATAATGTAGCCCAGCTGTATATCGGATGGAACTCCAAAGATGCACTTTGAAGGGTTCAACTTCCATCGGTATTTGTTCAAGTTGGCGAAGGTTTCCTCAAGGTCGAATGATAAGATTATCAGCGGCCTTGGTTTTGACAACCACATCATCGATGTAGGCTTTGACGTTGAGGCCGATCTATTGGTCGAGGCACATCTGGATGGCCCTTTGATAAGTTGCTCCGGTGTTCTTGAGTCAGAAGGACATAATTTTGTAGCAGTAAGCACCGAATGGCATGATGAACGATGTCTTGATCTGATCTTCTTCCTTAGGGAAATCTGAGTGATAGCTAGAGTAACAATCAAGGAAGGAGAGCAGTTCGTAGCCAGCGGTGGAGTCTACAACCTCGTCTATCCGAGGTAGGCCGAAGGGGTCTTTAGGGTAATGTTTGTTAAGATCAGTATAATCAACACACATTCTCCATTCTTTATTTTTTTCTGAACGAGAATAGGGTTTGCTAACCAATCTAGATGATACACTTCTTTTATGAATCCGGCAGCTAAGAGCCATTTTATTTCTACCCTAATAGCCTCCTCTTGTCTGGCACGAATCGGCGAAGTTTCTGCTTGATCGGTTTGGCGGTCGGCGAGACATTCAAGGAGTGCTCGATCTTCTCCCATGGTACCCCCAGCATGTCTGCAGGTTTCCAAGCAAATACAGTCGGCGTTGGCACGTAGGAAGGAGACGAGCGCGCTTTCCTATTTGGGGTCAAGGTGAGCCCCAATCTTCACGATCTTAGAGGGATTCGTCGAGGCCGAGGCCGACCTCCTTGACTTCCTTTGACTTGGCAGAGGCGTGGGGAGGCTCCAGCTCTAGGATCTCCAAGTCTTTGGCAGGCCACTGTCTTGGCTTCGGATGACCACGCTAGCCATCTAGATGGAGAGGTCGGTAGCTTCGGCGAGGGCAAGACTCTTTGTCTCACAAGCGTAGGCGATGGTGAGGTTGGCCCATAGGGCCAAGACTCTAGCAGGTGAAGGCATCTTCAACACTAGATAGGCGTAGTGTGGCACGACCATGAACTTGGCCAGAGCTGGCCGACCAAGTATGGCGTGGTAGGCGGTGTCGAAGTTCGGCGACATAGAAGTTGATATGCTCGACATGGTAGTTGCTTGCCGTGCTGAACTGAACTAGGTAGGGTAATCTCTCCAAGCGATTTGGAGGCCCTACCTGGCACCACACCCCAAAAGGTGGAGTCAGAAGGTGTGAGATCAGACAAACTGAGGCCCAGCTCTTTTAGGGCCCCGACGAAGAGGAGATTCAGAGCGCTCCCACCGTCAATGAGGACTTTTCTGAAGAGCACCTTCTGGACGGTTGCGTCGAGGACGAGGGGGAAACGCCCTATGTAGGGTATGTCTACCCACTGGTCGGCCCTACTGAAGGTGATGGGGACCTCAGACCATGGGCGATAGCTGGGGTTGGCGGTGGTTTCCTCTGAAGTGACGGCGAGCACTCATCGGGCGATGAGCTTCCGTTCTCTTCTACTCTCAGTGGAGGCGAGGCCCCCGAAGATGGTGGCGACCACCTTATCGTGGTCCTGAAAGGCATTGTTGTTGCCCCCAGGTGGTCGGCGACCTCCAGCTCCATCGTTGGCGTCGTCATCGAGCCTCTTGTCCTAGAACTCCTTAGCCAGACCAATGCAGTCCTTCATCTTGTGTTTGGCGTTCTTGTGAAGAGGGCACGGGCCATCGAGGATCTTTTGGTACTGTTCGTCGTAGTTGCGCTTGGCGCGAGGTTGACTGACGGCGGCGACGATGTGTTCTGGCCTGGCGGCGGTGATTTTGGCCGAGGCCTGTGTCCTCCTGACCGATCACGGCCGCTATCGCAATGGTAGCTGTGGTCGTCAAGGCGGCGGTCGCTGTGGCGTCGGTCATCATAGCAGTGAGATGGGCGATGAGTGCCTGCATCCTCGTTGAAGCACACCTCGGCTTCTTCGGTGTCGGTGTACTAGTTGGCTATAGTGATCATCTCGCCGATACCGGTGGGAGGCTTGCGGTTGAATTTGGAGCGAAGCTCACGATGGTGGAGTCCTCGGATAAAGGCGGTGATGACCTCAGCTTCCATGATGTTGGGAATAGAGTTCCTCATCTCAGAGAAATGTTAGATGTAGCTGCGGAGGAGCTCGGATGGCTTTTGGTTGATGCAGCTGAGTCATGCTTGGTGCTGGGTCAAGTACACGTGGCCATATAGTTGTCGGTGAAGACTTTCTTTAGCTCTTCCCATGATCCGATGGAGTCCGGCGCAAGGCTAGTAAACCAGCTCATGGCGGGTGGCATGAGCATGACGGGGAGATAATTCGCCATGACGTTGGTGTCTCCTCCGGCGGCTCAGATAGCAGTGGTGTAAGCCTGCAGCCATTGAGTTGGGTTTATTCTTCCTTCATAGGGCTCGACCCCAGTGATTTTAAAACCACGGGGCCACTGGAGTGTTCGGAGCACCCTGGTGAAAGCTGGGGCCCCTCAAGGTTGTTGACACCATCTTCTACGGTGTTGCGGTCAGGGATAGGCTCGAGGGCTGAGTCCGAGTTGCTGTACTCCTTTTCATACTCCTGGTGGCGATGTACTTCATCTTCATGGCGACCGAAGCAACGTTGCTCGATATGCCGTTGCGCATCCCGGAGGTTACCGAGATGCACTCGGGCATCCTGTTCGACATCCTGGTTGTGCTGGCGATGGTGTTCAGCACGATGGCCCCCTGCTTCCCCCTAGAGAGGTAGCGACTGGTCGGCGAAACGGCTTTAACTGGGACGGCGATTGGATCTTGGCGCAGCTGATCGGTGAATCGTGCTCGTAGAGCATGATGGTCTCTGATCCTCACGAATCTCATTGACCTGACAGTGAGCCACTTTACGCATGGCGGCAATCTTGGTGAGCTCGGGTGTTTGAGGGAAACGAGCAAGCTTGTTGGCGGCTACTGCTAGATTGGCACTTGGAGTCTTGAAGACATCGTGGCCATCGACGTGGAGAAATTCTTCGTCGAGGTCACGGTGAAGCGGGAGCGGTCTTCCTTGTGGATCGAGCCGATTATCCCAAGCAGCCTTAGCCCTTGCAATGGCTGCCTTGTTTTCTCAGCGCTGGGCGCGGTTGATGTTCCAGTTCTCCCGAGCAACACGCTCCTCCTCGGTTTCGCCGTTCCGAGGAGGGCTGTCGATGCTGACATTGAAGATCGCACCGCCCTAGAAGGGTGGAAGGAGGAGTTGCTCGGAGAAGGTTTTAGCGAGGGTCTCCGTAGAGCCCTGAGACTTGAAGCCTAGAGTTTCTTCTAGGATGGTCTAGAGGGGCACCCTAGGGCTCTGGCCTAAGTGTAGCATGTTGATGGCTGGTGAAAGCTGGATGGTGACCTGGTCGGCGAGTAGACGGGCGCAGTCCACCTGGTCGGTGAGTTTGCCCCTCAGGGCATGTTGGTAAGCGGCGGCGGCGTTGGTGAACCCGAAGGGTAGAGCCGTAACCCCTATAGTTTTCCAAGCAGCCTCTGATAGATCTAGATTGGAGGGTGGTCGGTGCTGAACCAGAGTGTCTAGAGCCGATTCGGCGATGGAGAGACAATCGGTGAGCTTCAGTCTGACCTGATCGATGGATTCGATTAGATCATCATTGTTGATCTGCCTCCTCTAGTAGCGAGGAAGCAGACGGTGAGTCGTTGCTGAAGGAGACCTTAGAATTGGCTCCAAGATCAGATCTGCAGTTGCAGGTGCGCGGGTGGTCGGCGTAGAACTGATCTGCCCCGGCTCGAGGAGCTCTCCGACTCTATCAGTGTTGATGACCCACGAGATGGATCTGACCATGAAGAGCTGGCTGAGCTACGAAAGGGACGAAGAGCCTATGGAAAAAGCCATCTTGTTTGACAAGGAAACAGCACGCACACCCCTACCTGGCACACCAACTGTTGATAGAATATCGTTGGCAGTCCTCCAATGGGTATCCCATGAAGGTAGATTGATTGGTAGAGGAGCGTGAGATTAAGAACAAGAAGGCAATAGAGACACACGAGTTAGACAGGTTCAGGCCGTTAGTATGACGTAATACCCTACTCCTGTGGTCTATTGATTTGTATTAGTTATCGTATGATATGCCATGATTTTGGAGAGGGTCCCTGCCCGCCTTATATAGTCCGGGAGGCAGGGTTACAAGTCAATTAGATCTGAGAGATAACCATAAAGTAATAACTGATTAAAGGAATATTGGGATCATACATATCCTAATAGATCTCGTAGTATCTTCAGGATATCTTCTTGGTGTCTTGCGGGAGGTGCCGAGCAGAGTTGTGCCCCGCAAGGCTTCGTCTTGTGGGCTGGGCCACCCCTAGGGGTGTAGCCCATGTGGCCTGCCATGGGTATCCAGGGTCATACTCCCCACAGTTTTGGTGATTAATGACAATATGTGATTACTGTGACTAATGTGTGTTTTGCAAAAACAATTAAGTTAGGTCACGGTAATGGAGATCGAATGGGCAATCAAGGTTGTCATGCCCCTACGATGGAAATCATTTTGGTTTTCAAAGGATGGATGACAAGGTTAAGGATGGACTAGTTCTAAGTGTCGATTGGAGTTGGAGAGACACTTAGAGTAGTTTAGGACTTTGTTTTTCCTTTGGCAATGCTATTAAGGGGGTTATGAACGGGTAGCTTGACCTAGGTGAGTCTAGTGAGTTAGGTGTGGTGCACACTTGTTAAAACTAGCACTAGGTAGCTCCATAACAGCCCTTTGATCCAATGGAGCAAACTTCATTCACATATGATCGAGAGTTGGAAGTGAATGGAGGGTCAAATACTGACCGGACGCTGGCTCCGGTGTGACCGGACGCTGGCTCAGCGTCTGGTTAGTTCATTTGACCAAGGTGAAAGCGTCTGGAAGTGACCGGACGCTGCGAGGTCATGTAACCTAGATGCTGAGGGCCTAGAGTCCGGTCGACTCCAGTAAGGTCCCAACAGGGAAGAATCCTGATCGGACGCATCCGGTCAATGCTGATCGGAACGCTGATCAGGTTCCGACTACTGATCGGACGCTGCTCAGCAAGTGACCGAACGCTGGGGGTCTAGAGTCCGGTCGACATCAGTAAGGTTCCAATGAGGGGAAAACATGATCGAACACGTCCGGTTCAGTGCTGACCGAACACTGGCCAGCGTTCCAATCAACACTTAACCACTAGGAGTTCAGGGTGTACTGACCAGTGCATTCAGTCAACATGACCGGAGCGTCCGGTCACCCCACAGAGGCACATAACAGGTTCGTTTTTTAGCCGGTGTTATAAATTCAACCTCCGCTCGTGTGTGGGGGGTACTTTTGCTCATTCCAACAGCTGAGAAACACCTTAGAGAGCGCCAAGAAGAGCAAGGTCCTGGTGAGGTGATTGAGATTTGAGAATACCAAAGAGAGCCCTCATTAGTGAAGATCAAGAGTAGCAAAGTGTGCATCCACCTTCTCATTAGGCTTGTCATGGTCAAGTGAGAGTTCATGCTTGTTACTCTTGGTGATCGCCATCACCTAGATGGATTGGTGGTGATTGGGAGTTTGGTGATCATCCGGCGGAGCTTGTGGGTGACCCAACTCAAGTTGTGAGAGGTTGTGGGTGATTCACCACGACGAAGTGTCGAAGAATCAACCCGTAGAGAGCACTTGATCCTTGCGCAGATCAAGGGGGAGCTACACCCTTGCGCGGGTGCTCCAACGAGGACTAGTGGGGAGTGGCTACTCTCCAATACCTCAGCAAAACATCACCGCGTTCCTTCTCCTCTCTTTACTTTAAGCATTTACTTTGAGCAATTCATTACTTGTCATTTACATTCCTAGAATTGCCATGCTAGAGTAGGATTGAAACTTAGGGTGCTAAGTCTTTTGTGCGTTAGAATCAATTAGAAATACTTTCTAGGCACAAGGGGTTAATTGGGCTAACCATAGGATTTAATTATTGCAAAGAAATTTAGAATTAGCCCAATTCACCCCCCCTCTTGGGCATCTTGATCCTTTCAATTGGTATCAGAGCCTCGTGCTCATGTATTTAGGCTTAACCGCCTAGAGCAAGATGTCTCATGGGGATGGACCTCCTCCTATCTTTGAGGGAGATGATTTTCCTTATTGGAAAATTTGCATGGAGGCGTATCTAGAAGCTCTAGATGTTGGTATTCTTAGAGCTGCCTCACAAGGCTTCCCAAAACCTCAGGGATGCTACTCACCTACAAGGCGATGAGGTGAATTACGAGAAGTGGAATGCAAAGGCTCGAAACACCATCTTTAGAGGCCTTTGCAAAGATGTGTTCAATCGGGTGAGGAACCACAAAGACGCCCATGCACTATGGTCGGACGTTTGTGCGCTCCATGAGGGAACTAAGAGTGAGCATGAGAAACGCTATCATCTTGTCATGAAAAAGCTCAACTCTTTTGAAATGCTTCCTAAAGAATGTGCTAATGAGATGTATTCATGTTTGAATGTTCTTGTAGAGGAAGTCAATGGGCTTGGACTCACTCAAATGCAACCATCCGATGTTGTAAGAAAGATTTTGAGTGTCCTCCCCATTGATAAATATGGGCATATCGTGACCATGCTTCATCAAGATGATCTTTCCACCGCTACACCGACACAAATCTTAGGGAAAGATCAATGCTCATGAGATGTACATGCACATCACGCCACAAGATGGCTCATCCTCTACCAAGAAGAAAGATAAGGACTTAGCATTCAAAGCTAGCCAAGAGAAGGGCAAAGCAAGACTTGAGTATGAGAGCTCAAGTGATGATAAAGTTGATGATGAAAGTCTTGCTCTCATGGTGAAGAAGACCGCCAAGATGCTAAAGAAGCTCAATAAGAGTGGCATCAAGTTTGATGGCAAGAAGAAGAAGTTCTTCACTAGCTCTAGAAGGAAGCCAATCTCCGAGATGGATTGCTTCAATTGTGGAGAACTTGGTCATCTAGCACACCAATGCACTAAGCCCAAGAAAGACAAGTTCAAGAACAAATACAAGGGCAAGAAAGATGACTCAAGCAATGAAGAAGAAGAAGAAGAGAAAAGAAGAACAAGCCATACAAGAAGAGAGATGGCAAGAAGAGGGACTTCCACAAGAAGAAGAAGAGTGGAAAGGCATACATTGTCGGTGATTGGCTCACGGACATTGATTCATCTAGCGCCTCATCCGATGATGATAGTGACAATGAGAAGGTGGCCACAATTGTTATCAACTCTTCATCATCTTCATCGCCACCACCGCCATCATCCTCTACACACCTATGCCTTATGGCCAAGGGTGACCGCAAGGTATCTAACAATGATGATAGTAGTGATGATGATAGCGATAGTGATGATGATGACTATGAATCACCTTCTTATGATGATCTTGCTAGATTGCTAAAACAATACACTAAGATCATTATAAAAACTAGAGCTAAGAATGAAAAGCTAGAGGCTAAAAATGATGCACTTTTAGCTAAATGTGATATAGCCGAAAAGGCTAGTGTTGAGTTTAGAGAAGCAAATGATGCTATATCATCCAAACTCAAGGAGCTCAAATCTTCTAAGAAAGAGCTTAAAGATAAACATGATAAACTTGAGAGGACATATAATGAGCTCATCACTAGCCACAATAAGCTAAGAGAAGAATATACCACTCTTAAGGTTAATCATGATGCTCTTGTTATTGCTCAAGAATTCTTATCCAATGAGCCACATGATGCTACTAACAATGTTGTTAAGATTGATATAGCTACATCATGTGATGACTTGATTATTGAGAGCATTGAGCAAAGTTCTAGTAGCAAGGGCAAGCAAGTGGTTGAAGGCCGATGATTATGATGAGTTTGTTAAGCTCAAGAATGATAATGAAAAGCTCAAGAAAGATCTTGAAGAACTCAAAACCACCAAGTCTATTGTGCTAGAAACTATTGTTCATGATGATGATTTGATCCTTGAGAATGAGAAGCTCAAAGATGAGAACAAGAAGCTCAAGGAAGAGAAAAACAATGATGCTCTCAAGGAAGAAAACAAGAAGCTCAAGTTAGAGAAAGAGCATCTTAAGATTGGATTGAGCAAGTTCACTAGAGGCAAGCATCTTCAAAGTGAGCTACTAATGAACACCGTCATGAAGATAGGATAGAAGTGGCATTGGGTACATTGGCAAATCAAGAGAAGAAGGCTCAAGCTCAACAACAACAAAAGACAAAGCCAAAGAAGATGTTTTGAGTGTGGACAAGAAGGCCACTTTGCTCATGAGTAGCCAAACTCCACCACCACAACCCTAGCCCAAGCATGCTAGACCTTTTGCCTTCAATGCTCACTACATGCTTAGAAAGGATTCTAGTGGAAAGATGAAAGTGATGTTCTTAGGTCCCTCCCAACAAGAATAGGCCTAAGAAAATTTGGGTTGCAAAGTCACTTGTTGAGAAGGTGAAGGGCCCTCAACAAGTTTGGGTTCCTAAAGCTTGATCTCTTGTGTGTAGGTGAACTACAATACCGGTGGAAGTCATTGGGTTATTGATAGTGGTTGCACACAACATATGACCGGTGATCCTCGTATGTTCACCTCACTAGATGAAGAAGTAGATGGGACAAGAAAGAATCACATTTGGAGATAACTCAAAGGGCAAGGTCAAAGGATTGGGACAAAGTGGCTATATCAAATGATCATTCCATCTCCAATGTGCTATATGTTGCTTCATTGAGTTTCAACTTGCTATCCGTTGGACAATTGTGTGATCTTGGCTTCCAATGCTTGTTTACCTGAGAAGGAGGTTGTTGTATCCAAGAAGGATAATGATCATGTGATATTCAAAGGATTTAGATACAACAACCTATATCTAGTGGATTTCACCTCCGAAGATGCAAACTTGAGGACATGCCTATTCACCAAAACAACACTTGGGTGGCTATGGCATAGAAGACTTGCTCATGTTGGGATGAGCTCACTCAAGAAGCTAATGAAGAATGATTTGGTGAGAGGGTTGAAGGATGTGAAGTTTGAGAAGGACAAGCTTTGTAGTGCATGTCAAGCCGGCAAGCAAGTTGCAAATACCCATCCAACAAAAGCTTTCATGTCAACCGCAAGAGTGCTAGAACTCCTTCATATGGATTTATTTGGACCAACAACATACAAGAGTTTGGGAGGAAATCTTTATTGTCTTGTGATTGTTGATGACTATTCAAGGTATATATGGGTATTCTTCCTTCATGACAAATCTGAAGTTGCATCTTGCTTCAAGAAGTTTGCCAAGAGAGCACAAAATGAATTTGAAGTGAAGCTCAAGAAGATAAGAAGTGACAATGGAAGGAATTTGACAACACAAACATAGAAGCCTATTGTGATGAAGTTGGAATCAAACATGAGGTCTCCGCAACATATACTCCTCAACAAAATGGTGTAGTTGAGAGGAAGAACCGGACATTGATCACTCTTGCAAGAACAATGCTTGATGAGTACAACACCCCCGAAGCTCTATGGGCGAAAGCTAATCAACACCGCATGCTATGCATCCAACCGCCTATTCCTTCAAAAGTTCCTTGGCAAGACACCTTATGAGTTGCTCAATGGGAAGAAGCCGGACGTCTCCTCTTTAGGGTGTTTGGTTGCAAATGCTACATCTACAAGAAGCGACAACACCTAGGAAGTTTCAAAGACGTTGTGATATTGGTTTTCCTTGTTGGTTACTCATCAAAGTTCTAAAGCATATAGAGTATTTAATCATGCCACCGGCTTGGTTGAAGAAACATATGATGTAGGAATTTGATGAATCTAACGGCTCCCAAGGAGCACATGAGAATCTTGATGATGTAGGTGATGAACCATTGAGGGAGGCTATGAAGAACATTCCGGTTGGAGACATCAAGCCTAAAGATGATGAAGATGATGTACAAGTGATTGATCCACCTTCTTCATCAAGTGTGCCACAAGATGGTGATAAAGGATGGGAGAGTAGAAAATGAAGATACTCATGTCTCCCATGAATCAAATGGTGGTACAAGCACAAGATATTGATGCTCCACTAACCTCCCCCTCAAGTGGTCAATAGAAGAAATACACCTCTACTTCAAGATCATCCTACAAGATCTCATCATAGGGAGTCCATCAAAGGGTGTAATGACTCGATCACAAAAACTTGCTTCATTTATTACTCATCACTCTTTTGTCTCTTGCTTTGAGCCTACTAAGGTAGAAGAAGCTTTTCAACATCCGGATTGGATAAATGCCATGCATGAAGAGTTGAACAACTTCACCTGCAAATGAAGTTTGGACTCTTGAAGAGTGGCCAAAAGGTGCAAGAGTCATTGGAACAAAGTGGGTGTTCCAAAACAAGCAAGATGATCAAGGTGTTGTTGTGAGGAACAAGGCAAGACTAGTTGCAAAGGGGTTCTCTCAAGTTGAAGGTTTGGATTTTGGAGAGACCTTTGCACTGGTTGCAAGATTAGAAGCCATCCGTATCCTCCTTACATATGCATCACATCATGAAATAAAACTTATATCAAATGGATGTGAAAAGTGCATTTTTAAATGGCTTTATTAATGAACTAGTCTATGTTGATCAACCTCCTAGGTTTGAAGACCCTAGATATCCTAATCATGTTTATAGGTTGTCCAAGGCATTATATGGGCTTAAGCAAGCCCCAAGAGCTTGGTATGAGCTGCCTTCGGGACTTCCTTATTGAGAAGGGCTTCACCATTGGGAAGGTCGACACCACAGCTATTCACCAAGAAGCTTGATGGGACATATCTTCATTTGTCAAGTGTATGTTGATGAATATCATCTTTGGATCATCAAATGAAGATTCATTCAAAGAGTTTGGTGAATTGATGTCAAAGGAGTTCGAGATGTCAATGATTGGAGAGCTTACATTCTTTCTTGGTTTTCAAGTGCAAGCAAATGAGAGAAGGGATTTTCATCTCTCAAGAGAAATATACTAATGATCTTCTCAAGAGATTCAAGATGGATGAATGTAAGCCAATCAAGACACTAATGCCAACTAATGGACATCTCGACCTAGATGAGGGAGGTAACCCGGTTGATCAAACTCTCTACCGCTCTATGATTGATAGCTTGTTATATTTGACCGCATCTAGGCCCAACATCATGTTTAGTGTGTGTATGTGTGCTAGGATTTCAAGCTAATCCTAAGGAAACTCATTTAATTGCCGTAAAAAGAATCCTTAGGTATCTTAAGCACACACCAAGCATTGGCCTTTGGTATCCTAAAGGAGCTATATTTGAATTAGTTGGCTATTCCGAATTTGGAACTATGCCGGTTGCAAAGTTGATAGAAAGAGCACATCCGGAGGGTGCCATTTGCTTGGTAGATCACTTGTGTCTTGGTCCTCCAAGAAGCAAAATAGTGTGGCTTTGTCCACCGCCGAAGCGGAATACATTGCCGTGGGTGCTTGTTGTGTACAAATACTCTACATGAAACAAACTTTGCTAGACTATGGTGTAGTTCTAGATAAAGTACCTCTTTTGTGCGACAATGAAAGTGCAGTAAAACTTGCAAATAATCCGGTTCAACACTCTCGCACCAAGCACATAGATATCCACCATCACTTTCTTAGAGATCATGTTGCTAAAATGATATTTCACTAGAAGGTGTAAGGACCGAGGATCAATTGGCGGATATCTTCACTAAACCGCTAGATGAGGCAACATTTTGTAGATTGCGGAATGAGCTCAAGTGTGCTTGATTTTAGTAACTTCACTAAAAATTGAGCTTGTGTTGTCCCTTGCATTGCATTGTAATATACAACATGTTTAATGTTTTGTAATGCATATAGGGCTTGTCTAACATGGTTAAGATAACCGCCGAAAAAGCGTGTGAAGAAGCTTAACCTTGGATCAAACTTGACAAGCAACTAGATTTACTTACAAGTATTGCATTGCATATGCATGAATGTTGTTTTGTCGTTTGTCTTCAAATTGCCCTCTTATTGCCTATTTTCTTAAAAAAATTATAGCCTAAGGCAAAATATTTTAAAAACTTGAGGGTTTGAGAGAGGTCACTCAATCAGTCCCAATTGGTGTTTATTTGGATCTTATTTGAGTTGGGACTTGATTGGGAACTAGGCAGCACGAAGGACTTTGAAGATTTGCTGAAGAAAGAGTGACCGGACGCTGCACCAGACTCTGGAGTCCAGCATCCGGTTAGTTCACAGGAGGTGAACTTGCTGCGAAAGAGTGACCGGACTCTAGCTGCATCCGGTCGGTGTCCACCGGACACATCCGGTCATGATTCCAGAGGATTTGGACCTCTCTAGAATCGATCGGACACTGGGGTGGCAGCGTCTGGTCGCTGTCACCAGAGCGTCCGGTCAATAGGATTCATGCGGTTTGCGAACTCTTTCTCTGTTTCCTATTTTGTCACGTGGGGACCCCTTTATAACCATCTAGCCATCGTCCCTTGACCCACATCCGCGCCGTAGTCGAGCCCTAGCTGCCTCCCACACGACCACCGCCGCCGCAGCACCTCTCCGTGCCGCCGCGCCGCCACAACAGCTCCTCGTGCCGCCGCACGCCCCGAGCTCCACGCCGCCCAAGCCCTAGCGCCACCGCATGCCAAGCCCGCACCACCATGCCCCTACGATGGAAATCATTTTGGTTTTCAAAGGATGGATGACAAGGTTAAGGATGGACTAGTTCTAAGTGTCGATTGGAGTTGGAGAGACACTTAGAGTAGTTTAGGACTTTGTTTTTCCTTTGGCAATGCTATTAAGGGGGTTATGAACGGGTAGCTTGACCTAGGTGAGTCTAGTGAGTTAGGTGTGGTGCACACTTGTTAAAACTAGCACTAGGTAGCTCCATAACAGCCCTTTGATCCAATGGAGCAAACTTCATTCACATATGATCGAGAGTTGGAAGTGAATGGAGGGTCAAATACTGACCGGACGCTGGCTCCGGTGTGACCGGACGCTGGCTCAGGGTCCGGTCAGTTCATTTGACCAAGGTGCAAGCATCTGAAAGTGACCGAACGCTGCGAGGTCAAGTCACCGGACGCTGAGGGCTAGCGTTCGGTCAACTCCAGTAAGGTCCCAGAGAGGGAGAATCCTAATCAGACGTGGACGGTCAATGCTAACTGAATGCTGATAAGGTTTCGGCTACTGACCGAACGCTGCTCAGCAAGTTACCGGACTCTGGGGGTCCAGCGTTCGGTCGATATCAGTAAGGTTCTAGTGAAGGGAAAACGTGATCGGGCGCTGGCCGGCGTCCGGTCAACACTTAACCACTGGAGTTCGGGGTGTACTGACCGGAGCGTCCGGTCAACATGACCGAAGCATCCGATCATCCCGTAGAGGCACTTAACAGTTCGTTTTTTAGTCGGTGTTATAAATACAACCTCCACTCGTGTGTGGGGGTACTTTTGCTCATTCCAACAACTGAGAATCATGTTTGTGAGTGCCAAGAAGAGCAAGGTCCTGGTGAGGTGATTGAGATTTGAGAATACCAAAGAGAGCCCTCATTAGTGAAGATCAAGAGTAGCAAAGTGTGCATCCACCTTCTCATTAGGCTTGTCATGGTCAAGTGAGAGTTCATGCTTGTTACTCTTGGTGATCGCCATCACCTAGATGGATTGGTGGTGATTGGGAGTTTGGTGATCATCCGGCGGAGCTTGTGGGTGACCCAACTCAAGTTGTGAGAGGTTGTGGGTGATTCACCACGACGAAGTGTCGAAGAATCAACCCGTAGAGAGCACTTGATCCTTGCGCAGATCAAGGGGGAGCTACACCCTTGCGCGGGTGCTCCAACGAGGACTAGTGGGGAGTGGCTACTCTCCAATACCTCAGCAAAACATCACCGCGTTCCTTCTCCTCTCTTTACTTTAAGCATTTACTTTGAGCAATTCATTACTTGTCATTTACATTCCTAGAATTGCCATGCTAGAGTAGGATTGAAACTTAGGGTGCTAAAGTTTTATGCGTTAGATCAATAGAAATATTTTCTAGGCACAAGGGGTTAATTGGGCTAACCATAGGTTTTGATTATTGCAAAGAAATTTATAATTAGCCTAATTCACCCCTCTTCTTAGGCATCTTGATCCTTTCAATTGGTATCAGAGCCTCGTGCTCACGTATTTAGGCTTAACCGCCTAGAGCAAGATGTCTCATGGGGATGGACCTCCTCCTATCTTTGAGGGAGATGATTTTCCTTATTGGAAAATTCACATGGAGGCGTATCTAGAAGCTCTAGATGTTGGTATTCTTAGAGCCGCCTCACAAGGCTTCCCAAAACCTCAGGATGCTACTCACCTACAAGGTGATGAGATGAATTACGAGAAGTGGAATGCAAAGGCTCAAAACACCATCTTTAGAGGCCTTTGCAAAGATGTGTTCAATCAGGTGAGGAACCACAAAGACGCCCATGCACTATGGTCGGACGTTTGTGCGCTCCATGAGGGAACTAAGAGTGAGCATGAGAAACGCTATCATCTTATCATGAAAAAGCTCAACTCTTTTGAAATGCTTCCTAAAGAATGTGCTAATGAAATATATTCATGTTTGAATGTTCTTGTAGAGGAAGTCAATGGGCTTGGACTTACTCAAATGCAACCATCCGATGTTGTAAGAAAGATCTTGAGTGTCCTGCCCATTGACAAATATGGGCATATTGTGATCGTGCTACACCAAGGTGATCTTTCCACCACTACACCGACACAAATCTTGGGGAAGATCAATGCTCATGAGATGTACATGCACATCACACCTCAAGATGGCTCATCCTCTACAAAGAAGAAAGAAAAAGATTTAGCATTCAAAGCTAGCCAAGAAAAGGGCAAAGCAAGACTTGAGTATGAGAGCTCAAGTGATGATGAAAGTCTTGCTCTCATGGTGAAGAAGACCGCCAAGATGCTAAAGAAGCTCAATAAGAGTGGCATCAAGTTTGATGGCAAGAAGAAGAAGTTCTTCACTAGCTCTAGAAGGAAGCCAATCTCCGAGATGGATTGCTTTAATTGTGGAGAACTTGGTCAACTAGCACACCAATGCACTAAGCCCAAGAAAGACAAGTTCAAGAACAAATACAAGGGCAAGAAAGATGACTCAAGTAATGAAGAAGAAGAAGAAGAAGAGAAAAAGAAGAACAAGCCATACAAGAAGAGAGATGGCAAGAAGATGGACTTCCACAAGAAGAAGAAGAGTGGAAAGGCATACATTGTCGGTGATTGGCTCACGGATATTGATTCATCTAGTGCCTCATCCGATGATGATAGTGACAATGAGAAGGTGGCCGCAATTGTTATCAACTCTTCATCATCTTTATCACCACCACCGCCATCATCCTCTACACACCTATGCCTTATGGCCAAGGGTGACCACAAGGTATCTAACAATGATGATAGTAGTGATGATGATGAATATGAATCACCTTCTTATGATGACCTTGCTAGATTGTTAAAACAATACACTAAGATCATTATAAAAACTAGAGCTAAAAATGAAAAGCTAGAAGCAAAAAATGACTCTTTTAGCCAAATGTGATATAGCGGAAAAGGCTAGTGTTGAGCTTAAAGAAGCAAATGATGCTATATCATCCAAACTCAAGGAGCTCAAATCTTCTAAGAAAGAGCTTAAAGAAAAACATGATAAACTTGAGAGGACACATAATGAGTTCATCACTAGCCACAACAAGCTAAGAGAAGAATATACCACTCTTAAAGTCAATCATGATAATCTTGTTATTGCTCAAGAATTCTTATCCAATGAGCCACATGATGCTACTAACAATGTTGTTAAGATTGATATAGCTACATCATGTGATGACTTGATTATTGAAAGCATTGAGCAAAGTTCTAGTAGTAAGGGCAAGCAAGTGGTTGAAGCCGATGATTATGATGAGTTTGTCAAGCTCAAGAATGACAATGAAAAGCTCAAGAAAGATCTTGAAGAACTCAAAACCACCAAGTCTATTGTGCTAGAAACTATTGTTCATGATGATGGTTTGATCCTTGAGAATGAGAAGCTCAAAGATGAGAACAAGAAGCTCAAGGAAGAGAAAAACAATGATGCTCTCAAGGAAGAAAACAAGAAGCTCAAGTTGGAGAAAGAGCATCTTAAGATTGGATTGAGCAAGTTCACTAGAGGCAAGCATCTTCAAAGTGAGCTACTAATGAACACTGTCATGAAGATAGATAGAAGTGGCATTGGGTACATGGCAAACAAAGAGAAGAAGGCTCAAGCTCAACAACAACAAAAGACAAAGCCAAAGAAGTGTTTTGAGTGTGGACAAGAAGGCCACTTTGCTCATGAGTATCAAACTCCACCACCACAACCCTAGCCCAAGCATGCTAGACCTTTTGCCTTCAATGCTCACTACATGCTTAGAAATGATTCTAGTAGAAAGATGAAAGTCATGTTCTTAGGCCCTCCCAACAAGAATAGGTCTAAGAAAATTTGGGTTGCAAAGTCACTTATTGAGAAGGTGAAGGGCCCTCAACAAGTTTGGGTTCCTAAAGCTTGATCTCTTGTGTGTAGGTGAACTACAATACCGGTGGAAGTCATTGGGTTATTGATAGTGGTTGCACACAACATATGATCGGTGATCCTCGTATGTTCACCTCACTAGATGAAGAAGTAGATGGACAAGAAAGAATCACATTTGGAGATAACTCAAAGGGCAAGGTCAAAGGATTGGACAAAGTGGCAATATCAAATGATCATTCCATCTCCAATGTGCTATATGTTGCTTCATTGAGTTTCAACTTGCTATCCGTTGGACAATTGTGTGATCTTGGCTTCCAATGCTTGTTTACTGAGAAGGAGGTTGTTGTATCCAAGAAGGATGATGATCATGTGATATTCAAAGGATTTAGATACAACAACCTATATCTAGTGGACTTCACCTCCGAAGATGCAAACTTGAAGACATGCCTATTCACCAAAACAACACTTGGGTGGCTATAGCATAGAAGAGTTGCTCATGTTGGGATGAGCTCACTCAAGAAACTAATGAAGAATGATTTGGTGAGAGGGTTGAAGGATGTGAAGTTTGAGAAGGACAAGCTTTGTAGTGCATGTCAAGCCGGCAAGCAAGTTGCAAATACCCATCCAAGAAAAGCTTTCATGTCAACCGCAAGAGTGCTAGAACTCCTTCATATGGATTTATTTGGACCAACAACATACAAGAGTTTGGGAGGAAATCTTTATTGTCTTGTGATTGTTGATGACTATTCAAGGTATATATGGGTATTCTTCCTTCATGACAAATCTGAAGTTGCATCTTGCTTCAAGAAGTTTGCCAAGAGAGCACAAAATGAATTTGAAGTGAAGCTCAAGAAGATAAGAAGTGACAATGGAAAGGAATTTGACAACACAAACATAGAAGCCTATTGTGATGAAGTTGGAATCAAACATGAGGTCTCCGCAACATATACTCCTCAACAAAATGGTGTAGTTGAGAGGAAGAACCGGACATTGATCACTCTTGCAAGAACAATGCTTGATGAGTACAACACCCCCGAAGCTCTATGGGCGAAAGCTATCAACACCGCATGCTATGCATCAAACCGCCTATTCCTTCAAAAGTTCCTTGGCAAGACACCTTATGAGTTGCTCAATGGGAAGAAGCCGGACGTCTCCTTTAGGATGTTTGGTTGCAAATGCTATATCTACAAGAAGCGACAACACCTAGGAAAGTTTCAAAGACATTGTGATATTGGTTTCCTTGTTGGTTACTCATCAAATTCTAAAGCATATAGAGTATTTAATCATGCAACCGGCTTGGTTGAAGAAACATATGATGTAGAATTTGATGAATCTAACGGCTCCCAAGGAGCACATGAGAATCTTGATGATGTAGGTGATGAACCATTGAGGGAGGCTATGAAGAACATTCCGTTTGGAGACATCAAGCCTAAAGATGATGAAGATGATGTACAAGTGATTGATCCACCTTCTTCGTCAAGTGTGCCACAAGATGGTGATAAGGATGGGAGAGTAGAAAATGAAGATACTCATGTCTCCCATGATCAAATGGTGGTACAAGCACAAGATATTGATGCTCCACAACCTCCTCCTCAAGTGGTCAATAGAAGAAATACACCTCTACTTCAAGATCATCTATAAGATCTGATCATAGGGAGTCCATCAAAGGGTGTAATGACTCGATCACAAAAACTTGCTTCATTTATTGCTCATCACTCTTTTGTCTCTTGCTTTGAGCCTACTAAGGTAGAAGAAGCTTTTCAACATCCAGATTGGATAAATGCAATGCAAGAAGAGTTGAACAACTTCACCTGCAATAAAGTTTGGACTCTTGACGAGCAGCCAAAAGGTGCAAGAGTCATTGGAACAAAGTGGGTGTTCCAAAACAAGCAAGATGATCAAGGTGTTGTTGTGAGGAACAAGGCAAGACTAGTGGCAAAGGGGTTCTCTCAAGTTGAAGGTTTGGATTTTGGAGAGACCTTTGCATCGGTTGCAAGATTAGAAGCCATCCGTATCCTCCTTACATATGCATCACATCATGAAATAAAACTATATCAAATGGATGTGAAAAGTGCATTTTTAAATGGCTTTATTAATGAACTAGTCTATGTTGATCAACCTCCTAGGTTTGAAGACCCTAGATATCCTAATCATGTTTATAGGTTGTCCAAGGCATTATATGGGCTTAAGCAAGCCCCAAGAGCTTGGTATGAGTGCCTTCGGGACTTCCTCATTGAGAAGGGCTTCACAATTGGGAAGGTCGACACCACGCTATTCACCAAGAAGCTTGATGGGCATATCTTCATTTGTCAAGTGTATGTTGATAATATCATCTTTGGATCATCAAATGAAGATTCATTCAAAGAGTTTGGTGAATTGATGTCAAAGGAGTTCGAGATGTCAATGATTGGAGAGTTTACATTCTTTCTTGGTTTTCAAGTCAAGCAAATGAGAGAAGGGATTTTCATCTCTCAAGAGAAATATACTAATGATCTTCTCAAGAGATTCAAGATGGATGAATGTAAGCCAATCAAGACACTAATGCCAACTAATGGACATCTTGACCTAGATGAGGGAGGTAACCCGGTTGATCAAACTCTCTACCGCTCTATGATTGATAGCTTGTTATATTTGACCGCATCTAGGCCCAACATCATGTTTAGTGTGTGTATATGTGCTAGATTTCAAGCTAATCCTAAAGAAACTCATTTAATTGCCGTAAAAAGAATCCTTAGGTATCTTAAGCACACACCAAGCATTGGCCTTTGGTATCCTAAAGGAGCTATATTTGAATTAGTTGGCTATTCCGATTTGGATTATGCCGGTTGCAAAGTTGATAGAAAGAGCACATCCGGAGGGTGCCATTTGCTTGGTAGATCACTTGTGTCTTGGTCCTCCAAGAAACAAAATAGTGTGGCTTTGTCCACCGCCAAAGTGGAATACACTGCCGTGGGTGCTTGTTGTGTACAAATACTCTACATGAAACAAACTTTGCTAGATTATGGTGTAGTTCTAGATAAAGTACCTCTTTTGTGCGATAATGAAAGTACGATAAAACTTGCAAATAATCCGGTTCAACACTCTCGCACAAAGCACATAGATATCCGCCATCACTTTCTTAGAGATCATGTTGCTAAAAATGATATATCACTAGAAGGTGTAAGGACCGAGGATCAATTGGCGGATATCTTCACTAAACCGCTAGATGAGGCAACATTTTGTAGATTGCGGAATGAGCTCAAAGTACTCGATTTTAGTAACTTCACTAAAAATTGAGCTTGTGTTGTCCCTTGCATTGCATTATAAAATACAACATGTTTAATGTTTTGTAATGCATATAGGGCTTGTCTAACATAGTTAAGATAACCGCCGAAAAACATGTGAAGAAGCTTAACCTTGGATCAAACTTGACAAGCAACTAGATTTACTTACAAGTATTGCATTGCATATGCATGAATGTTGTTTTGTCGTTTGTCTTCAAATTGCCCTTTTATTGCCTATTTTCTTAAAAAAATTATAGCCTAAGGCAAAATATTTTGAAAAACTTGAGGGTTTGAGAGAGGTCACTCACATCAGTCCCAATTGGTGTTTATTTGGATCTTATTTGAGTTGGGACTTGATTGGGAATAGGCAGCACGAAGGACTTTGAAGATTTGCTGAAGAAAGAGTGACCGGACGCTGCACCAGACTCTGGAGTCCAGCATCCGGTTAGTTCACAGGAGGTGAACTTGCTGCGAAAGAGTGACCGGACTCTAGCTGCATCCGGTCGGTGTCCACCGGACACATCCGGTCATGATTCCAGAGGATTTGGACCTCTCTAGAATCGATCGGACACTGGGTGGCAGCGTCTGGTCGCTGTCACCAGAGCGTCCGGTCAATAGGATTCATGCGGTTTGCGAACTCTTTCTCTGTTTCCTATTTTGTCACGTGGGGACCCCTTTATAACCATCTAGCCATCGTCCCTTGACCCACATCCGCGCCGTAGTCGAGCCCTAGCTGCCTCCCACACGACCACCGCCGCCGCAGCACCTCTCCGTGCCGCCGCGCCGCCACAACAGCTCCTCGTGCCGCCGCACGCCCCGAGCTCCACGCCGCCCAAGCCCTAGCGCCACCGCATGCCAAGCCCGCACCACCGCAGCCACTCCCGCACGCCACCGCAGCGCCGCCTTGCGCCCTAGTGCCGCCGTGCTGCCCGCAGCACCGCTCACTGCACCACGTCATGCCCTAGCCATGCCCGCACGCCACCGGGCTCCCACCGCAGCAGAGCCACCATGCCTCCATTGCCCTAGCTATCGCCAAGATTCACAACAGTAGCACCACTGTTGGATCTCCAGTGCCGCTGCCGTACCCTAGTGCCGACATTGCTTCCTTGCCGGAGAGCCTCCTACGCTTTGCTAACCCTAATCTTCGATTGCCGACCCAGTGGTTCCCCACGTGCCATTTCTTTTCTTCTCGGATTGCCGGTTCGTCAGGTAGCAAGCCCCATGTTTCAATTTCATACCTAATTGCTTGCTTTCTTAGGGTTTCACATCTCTAGATGAATAATTAAGATTATTTGTATATCCTATCTATTCCATCATGCGGCGAGTCGGTTCCGTTGAGGTGTCAGTGGCAGTTGTCAGTCAACTCGGGGCCAAGCTCGTGAGTACAGAATGAGGCCAAGCCTCGAAAGTGACAGTTGATCTTTGTTAGCGGCAGTTGATTCATCTCAGATCCTTTAGATGACTCATACGAAGAATGTTGGGGGTGGTCCCGGTGACGAGGATTCGAGGCCCCTGCCTCGCCAGCCTATAGAACCAAAAGGCAAGGCGACCAAGAAATTGGTAGTAAGGAAGCACAAGTATCCAGATGCAGATACAGCGAGAGCCGCCGTAGTTGCTGAGGCCGCAGAGCGTGCCGAGAGAGGAGGCACTGGCAGTGGAGTCTGAATTGCTGATCAGCTTTCACCAGAGGCGAGGGCTTCACTTGAGTGAGTTGAGCGCCTTCATGGTGGTCCAGCTGGGACCCTCATGATTGGAGGATGGCGTGTTGCAATTGACAAGGTTCAGCCTCAGGGGGAGCCATAGCAGTAGCCTCAGCCTGCACAGTAGACACAGGTGGCACAGCCTGCACAGCAGACTCAGGAGGGTGAGCAGGCTGAGTAGGCCGAGGAGACAGAGCCGGCACCACAGCCACAGTTACGTCGCTCTAGTCATACTCGTGCTCTAGTCACACCGAGGGCAGACACTCAGAGGAGGGGTTCTCGTCCACCGCCTCAACCACATGGTCCGCCTCCAGTGACCCATCTTGACCTGAGGGCCGCCATGGCCAAGCAGGTGCAGCAGCTGAGGTTCATGGACTTTGAGGTGTGGTTTCCACCCAGGAGGGATGAGAGAGCATCAGAGGGATTCTATACACCCTTGCAGGGGGATTTCTATAATGCCTATCTCAACAGTGGAGCAGTCTTCAGATCATAGAGGGTGTACAATATTGAGTCTATAGTAGCAGCTGCTGGAGAGCACATTCGCCCGTATCTATCCTATTTACCAGGGCTGACAGATCTTATCAGATGGACAGGGCTGTATGTTCCATCTTGGGTTCAATAGTTCTATGCTACACTCTGGATTGACCCTCAGCACAGGTTCATACACTTTACATTTGAAGGCAGAGACTACCGGTTGACGAGCACTAGGGTCAGGGAGATTCTCAGGCTTCAGGAGCAGCCAGTCAGGCTCCATGAGGTGTGCTATGGATAGACCGCACCCCCTAGATGCCCTCATGGTAGTATGGTACATCCTACGGACTTGGTTCGTCACTGTTTCACAGAGCCCTTTGGCGAGGGGTCACGGAGGAACCCTAGTGATCTTACTCCCACTGCTCATGTGATTGAGGCTATCATGAGGACTTTACTTTCGAGGATGGGATATAGAGAGGGATTGACTCGTATACAGCTCTGGCTTCTCAACTCTCTGATGCAACAGACAGTTTTTGATATTTGGGATCTTCTTCTATCAGAGATGGAGGATACTATAGCTGAGGGCTTTAGAGGTCATAGGCAGCTACCCTATGCTCACTGGATCACATTCCTTATCCACAAAGCAGTTACAGTTAGGTCACCTGAGATGCCAGCTGAGTACAGTGGTGCCACTACAGAGTTTCCTACTTATAACCTGACTCAGATGCTCTGCCACAGTACACCACAGGCACCTAGCCAGCCGCGCCATCGCCTAGAGGTGCTAGAGACTGCAGCCTAGTAGGATGATATCATTAGGGGTATTGCAACTATAGAGGAGGAGCAGCTTGCTTAGCAGGAGGGGATGGTCACAAGCGAGCCCAGTGATAGTTCTGATGATGACTACCAGCCCATTCCTTAGATGCCTCCACGACGACATGATGTTGAGGCTGGTAGCTCTAGTTCAGCACCACCTGCCCCATAGATAGATCCCGCTCTTCTTGCTATACTTGAGCAGATGAGGTAGGACCAGGCACGATAGGCTCAGGAGACAGTTGCTACATTTGCTCAGTTCTAGACTCAGCAGGACGAGTTCCAGCGACAGCAGCTATCTATTCAGCAGTAGACATAGGCTCTATAGCAGCAACAGCAGGCCATGCATCAGCAGCAGATCCTCATGCAGCAGCAGCTTCTCGGATTCATGCAGCATGTAGTGACAGCGATTGGGGCCCCACCGCCATAGGCTTCGCCCTAGCTTGGTTAGCCTGCCACCACTTCGATGACTCTAGCATTACAGCCCAGTGGGCTTCAGAGTCAAGGACAGCCACCAGCACAGTATGCTTCATCGACAGAGTAGGTGTCCCAATGGTTCGCTTTGCCAGTGGTAGCCCCACAGTTCACACCACTTTAGACGGGCTTCACACAGGCACAGACGTCGTCGCTGCTAGTGCTAGACACTTCAGTCTCTAGGAGTCTTGGAGCTTCCTTCAGTGAGTTGACAGGGTAGCCCACTACTCCATACCTGCATGTTCTAGGTCCTTCTATGGCTACACCTATCACAACGACTACAGAGATGCTCCCCTCCTCAGTGGCATCATCAGAGCCGACTGCTTCAGTTATACCAGCATAGCCTACAGCAGCATCAGTTCCTGATCCGACCTAGACTGCTTCAGCATCACTACTAGCTATAGAGGGTCAGACAGCTCAGAGCTCAGGATCAGATGATGATGGCACACAGTTCCACCTCGCTCCTCGTACCTCAGCGTCCGGCTCGTCCGCTGTAGCCCCACCGACTGACCCGTAGGTTTTGGTGTTTGACGCCAAAGGGGGAGAGGGTTCGAGTATGTTAGCCTTAGGGGGAGCGACATATCTAGGGGAGCTTAGTTATTATATTAGCTTATCTATTACATTTGGAGTTTTTATGTGTGTGATACATTATGCATTCATGTTTACTACTATATTTATGTGACAGTGATATCTACGTGATCGTTATATATGACATGTGTGCTCTCTACTGTGAATTATTTATATGTCATATCTCTTGTGCTATGCTCATTTGCCTTTGCTTCCGTGTTTTACTCCGATGCAAATGAGCTTCATTACTTGTACTCATGCTTATTTCATATCTTTTGAGTACATCTTGTTGGCTTAGGTCATGTAAGCTTGTCTAACACTTTTGTTCTTATTGTCAAAAGCTTATATGAATCAAGCATGTTAAAAACCTCATCTCTTTCATATACTCGAGGTAGTATTGTCATCAATCACCAAAAAGGGGAAGATTGAAAGCATCTAGGCCCCTAGTTGGGTTTTGGTGATTAATGACAATACGTGATTACTGTGACTAACGTGTGTTTTGCAGAAACAATTAAGTTAGGTCACGGTAATGGAGATCGAATGGGCAATCAAGGTTGTCATGCCCCTACGATGGAAATCATTTCGGTTTTCAAAGGATGGATGACAAGGTTAAGGATTGACTAGTTCTAAGTGTCGATTAGAGTTGGAGAGACACTTAGAGTAGTTTAGGACTTTGTTTTTCCTTTGGCCATACTATTAAGGGGGTATGAATGGGTAGCTTGACCTAGGTGAGTCTAGTGAGTTAGGTGTGGTGCACACTTGTTAAAACTAGCACTAGGTAGCTCCATAACAACCCTTTGATCCAATGGAGCAAACTTCATTCACATATGATCGAGAGTTGGAAGTGAATGGAGAGTCAAATACTGACCAGATGCTAGCTTAGGGTCCGATCAGTTCATTTGACCAAGGTGAAAGCGTCTGGAAGTGACCGGACGCTGCGAGGTCAAGTCACCAGACGCTGAGGGCCAACGTCCGATCGACTCCAGTAAGGTCCTAGAGAGGGAGAATCCTGATCGGACGCATCCGGTCAATGCTGACCGGACGCTGATCAGGTTCTGGCTATTGACCGAACGCTGCTCAATAAGTGACCGGACTCTGGGGGTCCAGCGTCCGGTCGACATCAGTAAGGTTCCAGTGATGGGAAAACGTGACCGAACGTGTCCGGTCAGTGCTGACCGGACGCTGGCCGGCGTCGGGTCAACGCTTAACCACTAGAGTTCGGGGTGTACTGACCGGAGCGTCCGGTCACCCCGTAGAGGCACTTAACTGTTCGTTTTTCAGCCGGTGTTATAAATACAACATCCACTCATGTGTGGGGGTACTTTTGCTCATTCCAATAGCTGAGAATCATGTTTGTGAGTGCTAAGAAGAGCAAGGTCCTAGTGAGGTGATTGAGATTTGAGAATCCCAAAGAGAGCCCTCATTAGTGAAGATCAAGAGTAGCAAAGTATGCATCCACCTTCTCATTAGGCTTGTCGTGGTCAAGTGAGAGTTCGTGCTTATTACTCTTGGTGATCGCCATCACCTAGACGGCTTGGTGGTGATTGGGAGTTTGGTAATCATCCGGCGGAGCTTGTGGGTGACCCAACTCAAGTTGTGAGCGGTTGTGGGTGATTCACCGCGACGAAGTGTCGAAGAATCAACCCGTAGAGAGCACTTGATCCTTGTGCGGATCAAGAGGGAGCTACACCCTTGCGCGGGTGCTCCAACGAGGACTAGTGGGGAGTGGCGACTCTCCGATACCTCGGTAAAACATCGCCGCGTTCCTTCTCCTCTCTTTACTTTAAGCATTTACTTTGAGCAATTCATTACTTGTCATTTACATTCCTAGAATTACCATGCTAGAGTAGGATTGAAACTTAGAGTGCTAAACTTTTGTACGTTAGATCAATAGAAACACTTTCTAGGCACAAGGGGTTAATTGGGCTAACCATAGGTTTTGATTATTACAAAGAAATTTATAATTAGCCCAATTCACCTCCCTCTTGGACATCTTGATCCTTTCATTAACAAAAGCTCTTCTCCACAAACCGCGGCTGTAAGAACAAGCAGTGCATGTGCCAACCGGGCTGAGACGAGGCATGTGACTGCACGAGACGACCGACATGCATCATGGCAAGGACACGGGCAGCAGCAGAGCGAGAGAGGGAGATAGAGAGAGCAGTAAGTGGCAAGACCAGCAGAGGGAGGGAAAGCGAGTAGCCGGCAAGGCCAGCAGGCTCGGTCCTATCTCATAACGCACGCGTCGTACCGATGAGGTCGGTGAGATGAGTGGCCAGCAGCACTTTCGTTATTATTTTTAAACTAACAAACATCACATTGACACTCGAACAAGCACACCAACATATTCCCGATGTTCATATCTTACCGATGATATGATTTTTCCTGTTTATATTTTATATTATTTTAGTTTCCAAAAGTTCATTTTCTAAGACAACTTTATGCATTTACAAGCATAACTAAAGCTCTAAGGTTTTATTATTTAGCAAATTTTATTTTCAACAAATTTTGTTTATAAAAATTGTTTTTAATGCTTAACCAAATAAACAAGTCATTCACTATTTATTTGCTATCAAGCATTTTTAAACACTTTCTTCATATTTTTTCCAAAACAAGCCCTAAACAACTTTTGTCCACAAGATTATTTAAAAGTTGCTAAGCACCGGGACAAGTTGACTAGCGACACTTATTTATTTATTTTATTTATGAAAGCGAGTCACACAAGATTCGTTTATAATTCCACGTGTGCTCCAAACTTTTAAACCCGAAAACTTGTTTTGCTAATTACTCTTAGGTATTAACCTAAGTGCTAAATAAGCTTGAAACACCAGATGTGTTACACAATGTTTGAGTTCCGTAAGCTGCTCGTGGAGAAATCATCCATCCATATCTGCATCGTCCATCAACCTGGAGGTTTGTGATTTCCTTAGGCTACTATTAATTCACCATATATCATATGTTTGCTTTTGGGGGTTTGTGTTGCTGATAAGTCCATGGCACAACGAATCGTTCCTGCTATTTTCATTTTTTTAATAACGATTCACCAGGTTCCTTCACATTGATTCATCTTGATTTAGGTAGCTCTAAGCCTCTAGCTTTGCTGTGTGTTCATGGTTTCATAAAGTTTGTGGATATAGTGTGAAACCAAAGTCAGTGCTTGTTTCATCTTATAATAGTAACTGCTTGGATTCAGATTATCGTAAACTTTGGTTCTGTACCAAATGAACATCAGGCTGTCTTATGGTATTTTGCCAAATAAATTATGTGTTTAGGTACGACTAGGCTAGATCATTGTCTATTAAAATCTGTAGTCATCTTTTACCATTCCTGTGCATGGTATTTGGTATATCCATTTTTCAGAACAACGTCCTGTTAGTAAAGCCATATCATGGGACTACATTCAATTTTGATCCCTTGTATTGAAATTATGTGGACATTGTTCAATCCTAATTTTCTTTCACAACAAATGCAGGAAATTGGTGCATCTGAACAACTCACAGCTCTTCTTCTATAGACTTTACCACCCAATCATCAGGCTCCCTGCTGGACATAGCACACTATTGTAACTTCTATTAATTTTGTAGTGAATGCAGGTAGCGTTTCCTAATTAGCATAAATCTCTATTCATTCATGTAACTCAGGGACATCAAGCACACTATTCTGGCATGCTGGCAGTGGATCCACGAGGGATGATGTGGCCTCCCGAGTCCTGACATGCATGAACTGCAGCCTTGGTGTTGGATTTGTGACGATGAAGCTTCTTCCTTGAGCAGTGCTTGACCGATCCACAAAGCAGGTATGACAGAGATTATATTGCAGTGCTATATTTTCCCCATGCTTCTTCAAACTATATTGCAATGCCATATTTGCAATAACCTAATAATTTAGTTACAGCTTTCCAAAGCTTATCCAATAATCGAATAGTTCAAAGCTTCAGTTAAATTATATATTATTATATATAGCTCTGAATTAATCAGTGAGGACCCCATCAGTTCAAATGCCTGATGTTACCTTTTACTAACTTCTTTGGAGTTTTTACTTTCAGACAAGAAATATATATACACACATAAGCTGCTTGTGTTGGTGATAGGTGGATATGCCAAGGTCAAGATGGACGTGATGAAGCCCTGGATTGACAAGCGGGTCACTGAGCTCCTTGGGTTCTAGGACGAGGTTCTCATCAACTTCATCTATGGCCTCCTCGAGGAGAAGGTATTTATTCAAGTCCAGCAATGTTGCTTGTTTATATTGTCCTTGTTGAATTGTGTTTGCATATTCATCAAATTTTATTGAATCTGGTTCTCTGAAAAGCAGGGTATCAAATTTGATTGAATTTGGTTCTTTAAAAAGATAACAAACCTGGTACACGTAGGGCATGCCAAGATACGGCTGATTTAGTCTAATCAGCTTGACTACTATAGCTCAGAAACTACAGAGCAACCATTTGTGGTCGAGCTTACTGAAAAGATGCAGCTTTGTATTATGTTTTAGTTCAGGAGTCCAATGTTGCTCAGCCGTAGAATTGGATTTTTGTTAATGTTATCTGAAGTCAGGTACAAGCCAAGTGTAGATAGCTGTATTGTTTCTTCTATTTTTTAACATTAATTTGCCTGTATCAAAGATGGTAGATTATGGCAATGAGGTGTGTTATGCCTTTGTTTTTTAACGACAGGAAGCGGAAGGAAAGAAGATTTAGATCCAACTGACATGGTTCATGGAGAAGAACATAGTGAAAGTTCATGGAGGAGCTCTGGAGCCTCGTCGGTGCACAGCAGAATGCCAGTGGGGTGCCTCAACAGTTTCTGGATGAAAAGGAGGCTGAGATTTTTTTTAAAAAATTATCCTTTTTTGTCTTGGAGAAACTAAACTTTGAAACTATGGGCGTGTTAGCTGGTTTTACTAGCCGGCTGAACACCCTCACAGAACACTATTCATCAACCAGCCGCTACAGTGTTTCTCTCTCACAAAACCAGCCAGTTTCAGCCAAGTTTCAGACCAGCGAACGGGGTATATGTAGTGTGTTTGTCAAAGTTCGACGCCTTTACTATATTGGTTTAGATTAGTTATTATTTCCACTGTATTATTGCTCTTGACCAGTGTCTAGGTCACCATCATAGAATAAACATTAATAAGCATTGTTAAAGGATTCAGTGAAAGCATTGTTTTATCATTGCAGCCTCATCCCAAATAAGCAAATTCGCTGGTGCCACTATGCCTTGTGAAATTGCAGCTATTGTTATTAGCAAGCTTAATTGGAATTTTGTACCTTGAGTGTGTTGTGTGTCTTAATGAATATATGTAAGACGTGGATCTTAATGAATCTGATTGTTCGTTTTGTTTTTTATAAATTTATGTTGTTTTATATTTTACCGTAGCGCGAGTACGGACACGCAATTATCAAGTTTAATAGATTGATTTAGATTTTCTTTCTGCCGATATAAAACATCATCTTAGGCGCATTACAGGAGTTTGTAAGCCTATAACGTCGCGCTCTCCGTGACTGCTAATTTCACAAACTTTGCTTTTTGAATTAAATGTCACTTTAATATTAGTACAAAATATTACCTATCCCGTAGCAATTTACGGACACACTACCTAGTAAAAATAAAGTCGTTCATATGCTTCTCCTTCTTTTTTACCCTTTCAACCAAAACTAAGCAGGGCCCACAGCCCCCAACCAAGCAATTCCCATGCCTCTGCTACCTGGGCCGCACTGCAGCCGGCCCCACTGACCAGTCTCACGCGGCAAGTCAATCCCGACCCCACGCGACGTTCTCCTTCTCCACGTCACGAGATCCTCCGCTACGCGTCCCCCACGTCCCTACCACACCTCTGTCTCCCTCTTCCTCTCGAGTCCCGACGCACCTCTCCCGGCACTTCGTTCCCGTCCGATTGATTTCTCCTCGTCCTTCCAAATCCCAACCCGACCTGTTCCGTTCCGAGACGAGAGACCCTCCAGATCGAGGCGGGCGCGGGCAGACTGCAGGGTGCCCTAGCAAGCATCTCGCCGGGGCCCAGCCATGGCCGAGGTCGCGGACGCGTCCACACCCCCGGCGACCACCGGCGGCGGAGACCGCAAGCGGGGCCGCGCCTCGCCCGTGCTCCCGCCGCCGCCGCCCGGGCCCCCGCCGCCCGGCCCGCACAAGAGGCGTAGGGAGGAGGGCGGTGGCGGCTTCGACCGGCGCCGGCTCGGGCCAGTCGGCGGCGGAGGGCACGACCAGGACGACAGGAGGTGAGTGGGCGTGGCGTTACAGGAGTTTAGCTTACTGTATGTATGGTTGAGAGGAGCAGATCGGAGCTTGCTAGGCTAGGTGCTCTGCTTGTTGCTGTCAGCGGGAACTGTAAGGTGCTTACTGTACATCGCTGTTTTTGGCTTGGTCTAGCTGTGTAGATTAGAGATTGTGACCTACAGTGTGCAATGCTTCAGTCTGAGGTTCGGTTCATCACATTAAGGATGATCTCTGAGCGTTCTTAGTTCCTCTGTTTAACTTCTGAATACTTTTAACACCGTCAATGACCTGACCTTCCTGCAGTGACTGTGCTCACTATTCGACCTAATGTGCCATTGATAATCTGTGCCTCCAATGTCTTATGATGTTCCTTTTTTTTAATCTCAAGCTAGCATATCTGCTGATGATGTGTTGCAACTGTCATAGCTTTTCGCAGTTTTTTCTGTGTGGGTTTGTTGAACCTATTTGAGAACCTCGCATGGGGACGAGCAGGGCGATAAAGTGTGCGTTGGAATCAGGAGTTTAGCTTGGAGCTGATACAAGCATTGCTTATCAGAAATTGCTATTTTAGATAGGTCTAGCTATGGTGATTAGAGAGGTTGTGTCTTGCGGTGTGCGGCACTGCAAATGAGATTTCATCACATTAAGGATATCTGAACTATCCTAGTTCTTCTGTTTAGCCTCCTGAATCCCTTTACCACCGTCAACGACCTGAGCTTCCTGCAGTGACTGTGCTTACATGCCATTAATGACTTGTTATATTTAAAGTTTTGTGATGCCCCTTTTCCATGTGAAGCTAGCATGTTTGCTGGTATGTGGCTTATAGCTTTTCACAGTTTTATATCTGCTTGGGCTTTGTTGTCCCCATCTGATAACTCTAAGTGGTTTATAGCTGTGAGCAGAAAGGAGGTAAAACATGTGATGGTTTTGTTGTCGTATGTTTTTTTATCTATCTGTTCTTGCACGTCGATTTGAATGCTGCGGCGGTTTTTGAAGCTGTTGAGATTAGTCTCCTAGGTTGGAAATCGATCATGGTGGCAGTGGCATATGAGAGAGTGGACGGAATGGGGAGTTTATTATGGTAGTTTAAACAAGAAAAAGAAAAGGCTGTCTAGGTGCGGTCAATTGAAATCAGTTGGTGTGTACTGGAAATTACAGTTTTTGTTTCGTTTAGCTATATGGAAGAGAGGTCATAGGCTCCAGTGTGACACTGACACGAGGTTTCAATGCATGCTATTTGCTGTAATGGTGGTGTTAAGTCTTAAGATTGAATAAAGTAAGATATGAGGCTTGTTTCAATTTTATAAGATTTATAGGATATTTGGCTATAAGAAAATTGCTTCATTACATTAGGAAACTGTTCTGTAGCTTTTATAGTGAACCCCTGCAGCAATATTATCAAGTCGCCTAGTTGTAAGGGGACCAATCAGACGACTAATAGATCGGTTAGTCTTCCCCATGTCCTTGTAATTGTACTTGTACTTGTATCAAGGGTGTATATGCTATATAGTATAACTGTATCAGGTTATATGTGCCATACTGCTATGTAGTATTCACCACCATTAATTGGTCATAATGTTATCAAGTCGTTCGACTAATCGCAATTAGTCGGGCTTATCGTTGCCATGGCGATTAGTTATGCACTACGATAAGTCATGATTAGTGGGGCTGATCGGTGCCATGGTGACTAGGATCGATTAGACGATTTGATAACATTGATTCAAGAATTCAAGTTTCACCATGGTTTCTGAGTCACTTGTGAATTGCTGTGAACTCTGGATCCTAGACTAGTTGGCCAAACTGCTAGCCTAATAATATTCTAAACACAACATGAAGCTTAGTTTTCCTCCTCCCTGATTGGATGATTATTTGTGTTAAGTCAATGATTAATCGGACGACTAGAAACCTAGTTGAGCTAATTGGTACTGATAAGGATGACTTAACATGATCTTCGGATGACTTGATAACACTGATTGGATGATTCAACTAAACGTGCTATTAATTACTTGTGTATCTAAACGCTTGTGGCTTTTACATTAAACAAATGTATTTCTTATGCTTTCCTACTGTTGTAGATTTTGGTATCTCTTTACCGTTTTCTCTGCATGAGAATGTGCCATTAAATTTGTGTATTCAAAAGCTCGTAGTGTTACTTTTTCTACATTAAGCAAATATATTTTGATGCTTTGAAACTGTTGAACGTTTTAGTTCTATATATGCATGGGTTTGCTGTTTCAATTTGGGAACTCTAGCTATGAGCAGAAAGCTATAACTATGAGGAGAAAGGAAGGAGATTACGTGACTAGTTTTTTAAAACTTAGTCCCCCAGTTCTTTTTTCTTCCACATATTTTGAGCGTTGTGTCATTTTTTGAAGTTTCTGTGATTTGTTTCCTAGGTATGGAAATGGTCTTGGTGGCGTAGGAGGAAGAGGTGGTGATGGTCGATATACGAATCGTGCACCAGGTATGAATTATTGAATTAGTGAGCCAGGATTGCCATTAACTGCTCCTTGTCAAATTGTCATTTTTGTAAAGATATTATTAGTTGTAAGTTGGACAACAGATTGAAAAGGTAAGTGCCGATCTAGTTCATTTTCCCCGTAATTGATATGTTTCTCTTGATCTTCTTCGAGTGTGTCAAGCACACAACATAATATGTACTGTACACATTGGAATGGATCACAATTCATAGCAAATGTTTTTTTCTTATAAGTCAAGTCTTCGAGTGTGTCAAGCATGTTAAGGGTATTATTGTAATCTCCTGTGTCTAGGTCTATATTCACCTCCTTTCATGAGATTGCTGGAGTTGAACAGGCGCATTCCTGTAGAATACCATGATATCATGCTGTCCTTCACAACATCATCCCCTCCAATGAATTGAATGTTGTAGTGCGCCCTCAGTTCGACATTGCTACTCATCAATTCCAAGAAGGCAATGATGTAGTGCTTAGTGATATCATCATTGCCGTTGGGGTAGAAGCGGATGGACCAATCGAAGCCACCAACAGTGAAGGTGGATGACCTTATGAATTTACCAACATCTGTGCTACACTTCTTTTGACTGTAGTCATCTATCTCGAAGATGTGCATGCTTGTATGGGCCTCAATGGTGCGACTTGATGCTTTTCTTCTGGGTATCCGTGACATCCTTGAAGTACCTTCTGCTTCGAAACAATAATACCCTTAACAAAGCACACAACATAATATGTACTGTACGCATCGGAATCGATTCATATGTATGTCTTGTCATTTCAAGCTACTTATGTTTGAAATTTCTTGGTACTTGGTAGTGATGCTCCTTTAACTATAATTTTCCATATGATGTATAGATTGGTCGGATTCTGGACGTGGTGGATGGAATGAGGGACCTGGGAACAGTCGTAGGTACATATATAAATCTGAATTGGCTTTGTGTACTCTTTTTTACTTTCTAAGGAACAACTCTTGTCAAGATTGTCATGGTTTTCACTATGATATTTTTCTCGAACATGCAAGACAGCAAGAGAGCTGCATTTCATTGCATTGTAGAAGGAATAATGGGTTTCCACCAAAAATAGAAAGAAGAGAAGAAGAAAAACACACTCAGAAAAAAAATGTTAGATAATCTGCTGCTGCCCCTTTCTTCTGTTTTGCTGCAGCAGTGGACTCGGCAATCGGTCAGCTCTGCTGACTACTGCTGAAGTATGGCAATAGGCCAAAGTCTTTGAAAAATCCACGCCAGGCCGCTGAGTGAAGCCGCGAAGGACCCAGCGTGCCTTGTACCGCTCAAGTGACCCGTCGGCGTTGAACTTGTGCTTGAAAATCTACTTCCCGGTGACCACATTAGCCCGAGGGGGGCGAGGAACAAGATCCCATGTGTGGTCTTGGAGAAGAGCAGCATGTTCTTCCTCCATAGCTGGGCTCTCCCGGCATGGTGTAGGGGCAGCAGCTGGCTGAACAGCAGCTTGGCGCTCACGGTGCGTGTACACGTGACGGACTGCGGGCACCGGGAAGACAAGCAGCGGTGGGAAACAGGGCGGAGGTCCGTGCGGCTCGGCCAAAGCTACAGGTGACAGCGAGGTCGAAGAAGTCGGTGCCGCACGTGCAGACGATGGTGACATCGTAGCCGCACGTGGCTGTGCGGGCGAAGGCGAGGCAGGCGCAACTGGTGGACTGGCTGGGAGCGCATCAAGCGCTGCTGAACCAGCCAGGTCATCATCGGTGTCAGCCGTAGCCGCACGTGGCTGTGCGGGTGTCAAAGGACCAGTGCCTGCAGATAGAAACTTATGTGCTGGTCCGATGGGAGCCGGCACATAGTCAGTAATGTCCAAAAAATCAAAGTCTGCGGGTGATGGAGTGGAGGCACGCTCAGCATAGGGGAATGCTGACTCGTCAAAGACGACGTGACGAGAGATGATAACTCTATTGGAAGAGAGATCAAGGCAGCGGTATCCTTTATGATGGGCTGAATATCCCAGGAAGACACACAAGGTGGATCGAGGGGGAAGTTTGTGGGGAGCTGTGGCGGACAAGTTGGGATAACAAGTGCAGCCAAAAACGCGTAGGTGATCATAGGAGGGCGCTGTGCCGAAGAGGGCAAAGTGCGGGGTGGATGAGCTCAGCGTTTTGGTGGGCAAGATGTTAATGAGATATGTGGCTGTCTGCATAGCTTCGACCCAGAATGAGGGTGGGAGGGAAGCCTGGAACAGTAAGGAGCGAGTCACATTGTTAATGGAACGAATGATGCGCTCGGCCTTACCGTTCTGGGCGGAAGTGTATGGGCACGACATGCGGAGGCGAACACCATGGGTAAGGAAGAACGTGCGGGAGCTGGAGTTGTCAAACTCACGACCGTTGTCACACTGAACTGCCTTGATGGTGGTGCCGAACTGAGTGGACACAAGGGCAAAAAAGTGAGCGATTGTCGGAAAAGCGTCAGATTTCAACTTCAGAGGAAACGTCCATAAATAATGTGAACAATCATCAAGAATAGCCAAGTAATATTTATAGCCCAAGACACTAAGAACATGTGATGTCCACAGATCACAATGTATCAGATCAAATTTATTGGATGCTCGAGAAGTTGACAAATGAAATGGAAGACGCACATGACGACCTAATTGACATGCATGACAGACAGTAGTAGTATCATGACGACAAGTAGGAAGACTCGACGCAAGCTTGGAGAGGGCCTCGTGTCCAGGATGATCGAGGCGGCGATGCCAAAGTGAAGACTCGGTGGCGGCGACCAAGGATTGAACAGCTGACAGCCGGAGAGGGTACAACGGTTCGGAGCTATTACACCTGACGATCACGTTCCGAGACAGAAGATCCTTCATAGAACACCTAGTTGGATCGAACTCAACATAACAATTGTTATCAATAGTGAACTGGCGAACATAAATTAGGTTCTTAATAAGTTGTGGGGAAACCAGCACATTATTAAGACGTAAAGATGGTGAAATAACTGTAGAGCCAGTGGATGTAACGGGGAGTAAGGATCCGTTACCGACAACAATGGACGATGGAGTAGGATACCGCGAGGAAGTAGTATGTGAAAGCGAATTGGAATGTGATGACATGTGAGAGGTTGCACCTGAATCGAAGTACCAGTCATTGTTGTTTTGTGGCTGCTGCAGCGTCATGGTGCTGAATGTCGATGCCAGAGATTGCTGATCCCATGTAGGAAGTCCAGCGTGCGGCTGGTAGTAGCCGGGGGGTGGTGCAGTCCAAGACCCGGCGTTCTCCAGGACCGGGGCAGGCACAACATGCTGTTGAAGAGGCTGCTGGGCCAGCAGAGCGTGCTGAGGGGTGCCAGGCAGTGGCGCAAGTGGAGGCCGCTGCCCAGGCTGTGGTCCAGGCCACATTTGGATGGCCCTGGCCCATGGGCGGTAGAAGGAGGGCCATGGCGCGCCCTGTCCACCAAAGGGTGCGCTGGACTGGGCACCTAGCTACGTGCCAGTGGGCGCCGGTTTGCCACCAGCGCCGTCGCGCCGGCCGCCGCGTTTTTCGTGGCTTTTCTTGGAGGGAGCAGAGCCACCACCCCCGGAGCCTGCGCTGGAGGCTGCAGGCTGCTTAAACAACAGGAGGACGCGACGGGGCTGACATAGTGGTGGAAGCGGTGAGTCCTGTCGATTGAGATAATGACGTGTTCTCCATCGTCAGCTCCTCCAGGAGGAGGTCAGCCTTCGCATCCAGGAACGTGGGGAAGGGGCGCCCTCGCCGGAGATGCATGCCGACGGTCTTGAAGCGCTCATTCAGACCGCGAATGAGGTTGAGGACGAGGGTGCGGTCGGTGACGACTTCACCAAGTCACCAAGCGTGTCCGCCATGCGCTTGAGCTCCTTGCAGTAATCGGTGATGGACAGATCACCTTGAACGAAGTTGCGGAGCTTGGCGTCGAGGAGGGCGCATGTCTCGCGGTTATTGAAGAACTGGGACTCCACGGCGCGCCAAGTGTCGCGGGCAGTGGAGTTGCGCGCTGAGATCGTCGCGGCGAGGTCGTCGGAGATGGTGCAGAGGATCCATGACTTGACAACGCAATCCATGCGCTGCCAGTCAGGGAAACCATGTGCCGGTAAGTCCTGCAGGACATGGTGTTGAAGGGAATACTTCCCAACGATGAGGAGGAGCTGATCGCGCCACCGATTGAAATTGCCGGCGTTGAGGTCGAGAACAACCGTGACAAGATTGCGGATGTTCTGGACCAACAGCCTGGGAGTGGAGGTTGGCGATTGCAGCGGCCTCTTGTAGAAGGAGGGCTTGATGCAGATCGGTGTTGTCGTTGTGGTCGGAGGCGTGATCGGAGAGGTCGTCCTCATCGTCCCCGTCCGCGGGTGCACCAGCGGCGGCGCGTGCCAGGGCGTCGCGAGCGCGGGCAGCGGCGGCGTCGCGCTCCAAAGCGGCGGCCTGGGCTTCCTTCTCAGCTGCGGCGGCGCGCGCGAGGGCGGCATCGCGCTCAACCTTCCGGTTGGCTGCGCGTAGGCGCGCAGCAGCATCCGCATCGGCAGCAACTTTTTGGCGGCGGCAGCAGCCTTGGCCTGGGCATCGGAGTCCAGGCTAGATACCATGGGGACGACAGCCTTGGAGGCGGCGGCGGCCAATTCGGGAGAGGGGGGAGGAGTCCTAGGCATCGCAGCACAGGGAAGCTGGCGTAGATGGGTGGGAGAAGCGCAGCCGAGGGGAGGGCGCGTTGGGGAGGAGCGCAGCCAAGGGGAAAAGGCGCGCTAGGGCAGCGGAGGTGGAATCGGGGTGAATACCCAGACTCAGTGATACCATGAAAGAAGAGATGGCTCGGGAAAACTTGGTAGATTGATTATGGAGGTACCAAATGAGTACAATATATATAGGCAAGGATTGTCAAGGGTTTATAGAAACACCCAATCAACGGAGATCCTTGCCTAAACCAAGATCATCTACCATAAAACCCCAAGGGGCGCCTACAGGCGCACTCAGCCCCAAGCCTAGGGCGAACAGCCCATACAGTAATGCTAATAGCCCAAGCTACAGCCCATAATATAGCAGTCTAACAGTTAGTACAAGTAGATGTATGGCAACAGGCCACTAGTTGTAGTGGCTGTTCTCAGCCATGTAGTGAGTAGTTGGGGCTGATATCAGCCATACTCTTGTGTACCTTATAGCTGGTTCAAGAGTTGTATATATACTGTAGACATGGAAACAAAAATTTCAGTTCAGAGTAGCAAACATTCAGAGTTTCAGACTTGTGCAGTGCTGTGCTCGTGTGCTCTCTGTTCTCACCCCTTTTTCTACCTCTAGCCGTGGTGTGTGTGTGTGTGCGCTGGTGAGCTGATTGCTCACCTGTGCAGGGGATTTCTGGTCCAACAAAAAACATGCCAAAACACACACAAATCAAAAGCAGCATTAGAGTTTCTGCTTTGATAACACTTAGCATCCAATACGTATATGCACAAAGAGAAATTTTGATATTTAACCCTCAATACGCACACCTCCCTACATTTGACATCCGATTCACAACCCTTTGGAAATATAATCCTGGACATGCGAACTCCTTTTATTTGAGGGATTTTTCTAGTTTCTCTCCTTTCCTATTTTCAATATATTCTCCTCTCAACTCTGACCACGGAAAAAGACTCAAATGACCCCCACCTAACACAGAGAAGAATTGAGGCGGACGCTTGGCCTAATGCGAGTCACGTGACTATATGACGCCCTCGAGACCGTCGCCACCCGCTCGTCGCCGCCCACTCCGGAACTAGCTCCCCCGCCTGCCCTCGGCCACCCGACGCCGCCCCTCGCCTGCCCTCGGCCACCCGACGCCGCCCTCCCCAATCCCTAGATGTTGGGCTCTGTGGCGTGAGCTCGGGATCCTAGAGGGGATCCTCGAGACCACGTACCGGGTGCGGCGAGGGAGCGAGGGCGTGCTGTCTTCTCTGGGCGAGGGCACGGTCATGCTGGAGAACATGGCGTTTTTGTCTCTGTGGCTAGTTCGCTTCGTGCTCCCGGCACTGCCGTCCGACTCAACTCCGGCTCAGGTATGCTCCTAGGGGAGGAGGTCGTCCCCATTAGCGTTTGCTTGGCACGTGGCCGCGCGCCTGCGTTCCACAACGGCAAACAGAGGCGCCCTCGGTCTCGACACGGATGCACATCCTGCAGATGTGGGTATGGGAGCGCTTCGCTGAGCTTCGCCCAACGATGCTGATAGTAAGCGTCCCCTGACGACGGTGACGTGCCTAGGGCTTCCCGGTGGCATGATGTCCACAATGCGCTGGACCCAGGGTTTGGTCATGCGGTGTTCACGGCACCAAAAGAATTCGAATGGAGGCCCTACGGGAGTAGCTACTGTGTGTGGCCATGGCGCCCACGATGGCGATGCAGTAGGAGCTAGGGTAATGTTGTCCTTTGCACGGAGCACGGCGTCTACTGGCCGGCGGTAGAGTGGGACGAGCACGCAGTCCTTGCTATCCGCAGTATCCTCTTGTGGATCAACATGACCGCGCCGAAGGCATATGGGCAAAGCACTTTCTTCGTCAGCACCAACACCAGCCAATGGAGTCGGCGACAGCCACACGCGTCTGTGGCGTGCAGGAGCAACGCCGTGAGCATGATGCGTTTTTCTCTCTGTGGCTAGTTTGCTTCGTGCTCCGTGCGGCACTGTCCGACTCGAATCCGGCTCCAACAACCTCTTGGGGGAGGTCCTCCCCATTGCCGTCCGCCTGGTGCCCGTGTTCCACCGCCGCTTCGTCTATGCCAAGCGAATGAGCGAAGATAACACTTGATTCAGTCAATGACGCTGGGCGGGCCTTCCCTGTAGGCAATCTGCTGCTGGCACTTCTTCGTGCTGGTCGTCGTCCCTGAGGCTGAGCTTGTACTGCGGCGGTAGGAACATGTTGAAGCGGCGCTTCAGATCTGGGTGCCCACAGAGCAGGACCTTCATGCGGTCCACGATGCCTCTCACGCCGATGCAGCAATCTATCCACAAACAACACATCAGCCCAATGCATGATCTCGCTCCATGAAACATAGAAGCTTGTGCCCCATGTTGGCACTACTGCTTGCTAGGTGCCAATGTTGATCTTAGGAACACAAATCACAGCAATATGATCACAGTGGCTATCCTAGAACACATGAATGCGCAAGAGAAAGCAGTATGTGCACAACACTTTTTTCGTATGTGCACAGCGCCTTGAGCACGATGTGTTTGTCTCTGTGGCTAGTTTGCTTCGTGCTCCCGGCGACGCTGTCCGACTCGACTCTGGCTCTGACATCCTCTCGGGGGTGGACCTCCCCATTGCCGCCGCTTGGAGTGAGGCCACAACGTGCGCGCCCGCGTTCCACTGCCGCTTCGTCTATGCCAAGCGAACGGAGGTGCCCTTGGTCCTGGCGCCGATGCACATCTTGCAGCTGTGGGTCTCAGAGCGCTTCCCTGATCGCCTAGCGATGGCGATGGTAAGTGTCCCGGACTCCGTTGACGGCGGTGACGTGCCTAGGGCTTCTCGGTGGCACGACGTCCACAAGGCGATGGACCCTGGGTTCGCTCATGCGGTGTTCACGGCACCAAAGGAATTCGAGTGGAGGCCCTACGGGAATAGCCTTTGGGTGTGTGACCACGGCGTCCATGATGGCGACGTAGCTGGAGCCAGGGCATTGTTGTCCTTTGCACGTCGTCTGGTGGCCGGTGGCGGTGTGGGACGAGCGCACACATGGCGTATGTGCAGAGCACTTTCTTCGTCAGCATCAACACCAGCTAATGGAGATGGCGGCAGCCACATGTGGCCGTGGCGAGTACGAGCAGCGCCTTGAGCATGGTGCGTTTTTGTCTCTGTGGCTAGTTCACTTCGTGCTCCCAAAGGCGCTGTCTGACTCGACTCCGGCTCCGACATCCTCCCATAGGAGGGCCTCCCCATTGTCGTCTGCCTGGCGCGTGGCCACAGCGTACGCGCCCGTGTTCCACTGCCGCTTCGTCTTTGCCAAACGAACGGAAGCGCCCTCGGTCTCGGCACCTTTTCCAGACTTGCTATGAGCGAAGATTACACTTGATTTAGTCAATCACGCTGGGCGGGCCTTCCCTGTAGGCTATCGGCTGCTGGCACTTCTTCGTGCTGATCGTTGTCCCTGAGGCTGAGCTTGTACTGCGGCGGCATGAACATGTTGAAGCGACGCTTCAGATCTGGGTGCCCACGGAGCAAGACCTTCATGCGGTCCACGATGCCTCTCACGCCGATGCTGCAATCTATCCACAAACAACACATCAGCCCAATGCATGATCTCGCTCCATGAAACATAGAAGCTTATGCCCCATGTTGGCACTACTGCTCGCTAGGTGCCAATGTTGATCTTAGGAACACAAATCACAGCAATATGATCACAGTGGCTATCCTAGAACACATGAATGCGCAAGAGAAAGCAGTATGTGCACAACACTTTTTTCGTATGTGCACAACACTTTCTTCGTATGTGCACAGCGCCTTGAGCACGATGTGTTTGTCTCTGTGGCTAGTTTGCTTCGTGCTCCCGGCGGCGCTGTCCGACTCGACTCCGGCTCCGACATTCTCCCGGGGGAGGTCCTCCCCATTGCCGTCTGCCTGGTGCCCGCGTTCCACCGCCGCTTCGTCTATGCCAATCGAACGGAGGCGCCCTCGGTCTCGGCATCATAGCCAGACCTGCTATGAGCGAAGATAACACTTGATTCAGTCAATGATGCTGGGCGGGCCTTCCCTGTAGGCTATCAGCTGCTGACACTTCTTCGTGCTGGTCGTCGTCCCTGAGGCTGAGCTCGTACTGCGACGGCAGGAACATGTTGAAACGACGCTTCAGATCGGGGGTGCCCACGGAGCAGGACCTTCATGCGGTCCACGATGCCTCTCACGCCGATGTTGCAATCAATCCACAAACCATAGCTCATCATGTTTTGTTGCTTGATGCTATACAACTCATACAACCAACATCACATCTATTATGTGATCCAAGTGGCTTAGGTAAGACGACACATCGATCCACCTAATCCTCTGCCCACCATCTCCTTTTTTCCCTCTCCCATCCACTTCCTCTCTTTTCAAAACAAATCTTGGTTCATAAAAAATAAATCTAGAGTTGTGCATATAGATGAAATTTCTTCCACCATCAAAAGGTTGAAGGCCAAAAGTTTAAGAACCAAGAGCAAAGCCATTCTCCTATTCCCACGCAGCTACTGGGTGTGCGGCCATGTCATCCACAATGGCGATGCAGCAGCAGCTTGGGCACTGTTGTCCTTTGCACATCGTCTGGTGGCCAGTGGCAGTGTGTGCACAACACTTTTTTCGTATGTGCACAACACTTTCTTCGTATGTGCACAGCGCCTTGAGCACGATGCATTTTTGCCTCTGGCTAGTTCGCTTCGTGCTCCCGCCGGCGCTGTCCGGCTCGACTTCGGCTCCGACATCCTCCCAGGGGAGGTACTCCCCGTTGCCGTCCTCCTGGCGCGCGGCCACAGCGTGCGCGCCCGCGTTCCACCGCCACTTCATCTATGCCAAGCGAACGGAGGCACCCTCGGTCTCGGCACCGATGCACATCCTCTAGTTGTTTGTCTGGGAGCGATTCCCTGAGCTTCGCTCAGCGATGGCGTTGGCAAGCGCCTCTGAGTCCGCTGATGACAGTGGCGTGCCTAGGCTTCCCGGTGGCACGACGTCCACAAGGCGCTGGACCCGGGGTTTGCTCATGCGGTGTTCATGGCATCGAAAGAATTCGAGTGGAGGCCCTACGCGAGTAGCTACTGGGTGTGCGGCCATGGCGTCCACGATGATGATGCAGCAGTAGCTAGGGCACTGCTGTCCTTTGCAAGGCGTCTAGTGGCCGGCGGCGGAGTGGGCGGCATCAGGTGGGCAGCGGTCTCGCAGGCGTCCGCAGAGTTGCGCGACACACGTAAGGTGGAGCTTCTGCCTCAATCCTTCTCTGTTAGGTGCGTGGGCATTTGAGTCTTTTCCTGTGGACTGAGTAAATATGAGAATATATTGAAAATAGGAAATGAGAGAAATCCCTCGAATCAAAAGAGTTCCCGTGCCTAGGGTTAAATTTCCAAAGGCTTGCGAATTGGATGTCAAATGTAGAGGGGTATGCGTATTGAGGGTTAAATATCAAAATTTCTCATGCACAAAAGATCAGCCTCCATATGCGGCACCCACTGCTGCTTCAACTTCTGATGTCACACCCTCGAAAGCACATTATTTCCGGTGCTTCCTGATAGTCCAAGCTCCCAGAATGAAGATGAAGTTGAGTCCCTTCCGGTGTTGCTTGTCTGCTGCTGCAGCAGCGTGCTGCCATCACTACACAAAGATATCATCAATCATTCATTGAATCTGTGTTGGTGTGACGCCCTGCAAACCAACCCAAATAGTAATGAGGGGTGAGCGTGTAATGCTTTCAAGTGGCAATTTTGGTTGTAACACGTGTACATGGGATTGTCCTGTGTATTGTGGAAAAAAGGATATAAGACATACATGGGGTTGTCCTGTGTAATGTGAAAAAAAAATCTAGACCACTTAGGAGAAACTAAGCGATTTCATTAAGAGGAAAATGGGCACCCAATTGGAGCCAAATAGGACTTGAACCTGTGTGGGGTGTACACTCAGCTCCTCCCATTTATCGCAATAAATACTAGTATAATAGACTCTTTACGGACTAAGCGATCTGCAGTGTTTAAAAGGCGACTAGACGTCCAGGTGAGTGCTGGGTCCGCCTGGACGCCAAGACGCCACTGTTTCCTAAGGCGAGCTGGGTACGCCTGTACGCCTATAGGCGACGCCTTTGAAACACTGGCGATCTGCGCTGAACAATTGAAGTGATCATATCCTTCCCATCTGATATAGATATACTGAAGAAAAGCAGTGGCTGTCGCAGACAATCTCATGTGAACACTACAAAATCATCTTTTCCCAACCTCATCACAACACTTTGAATCAACCATCTAGAATTGTATATTAGTTTCCTTCCATCTCTTTAACCATGGGGAAGATAAACCTAGTTTAAAAGCATAGTTTGGTCATGTTGGCTAGTTTTATTTAAAGTAGAAATAGAAGGAAAAACATTAATAGAGGGACCTAATTGACATTTTCACCTTATTTTTATTTGCTACTATTACTTTTGTTTCTTTTTGTTATATACAAAAAATACGGTAAACAACCAGAGTGATCAACACTGATGCTCTACAGGGAAGGACTGATGTCATACAAGCAGTTCATTCAGGAACTTGAAGATGACGTTTCACCAGTTGAAGCTCAAAGCAGGTGTGTGCGCTAGACCTCCCCTTTTATTGTACTGTAAATTTTTGGCAGGCACATATTTCTACTGCAAACAAATTTTCTCCCTTATAATCAAAAGAATCATTTCTGCTGTGTGCTGCACTTTTTGTATGGCTGATGTGAAATGCACATTTCTGCTGTGTGTGGTACACTTTTTCTATGGCTGATGTGAAATGCAATTTGACGTTTTAGTTCATCCTATTTATTTATAGATTTGAGGAGTACAAGTCAGAGTACATCACAACTCAGAAGAAAGCATACTTTGACCTCCATAAGGATGAAGATTGGTAATGGTTCTTTATATTACAACAATGTGATATATCATCTTATCTTCTTCAATAACTTTTAAATTTGCATCTTTCTTGTAGGTTAAGAAATAAGTACCATCCTACAAACCTTGAAAATGTCATTGAAAGGTTTACTACTTTCTTAGTCTATCTCTGCCATCTTCATGATGTTCTGGCATTTTTGCAATGCTTTTTCTTTATGCCATCGTAGCTATAACTATCGTCTATTCAAACAGAAGGAATGAACTGGCAAGAACTACTGCAAATGATTTCTTCCTACAATTGCAAAGTGGAAATCTAGACACGTGAGATGCTCTCTCTCTCTCTCTCTCTCACACACACACACACACATGCACGCACAATGACTCTCTGTCTCTCTCACACACACAGCCCACACAATAACACGTGCGCCCACACATGACACATGCATGCCCACATGCAGTGGTTAAGAGTGTGTATTAATTATTATACTTTTTTTTTGGTACTGTACAGAGGTCCAGGTTTGACGGGTTCGGCAGTGAACAAATCAGGAAATAATAGCAGTAAAAATCTAGATGCTGTGGAAGGGGATGGTAAAAAGGGGAAACTTGGAAAGGGTCCTGATGATTCATATTATGCTGCTCCCAAGGCTCACCCAGTTAGTTCTGAGGTTCGTCGAATTCGAATTGACACGGAGCAAGCTCAAGCTCTCATTTGTAAACTTGATTCTGAGAAGGGTATTGAAAACAACGTTCTCTCAAGTAGTGACCATGAAAAATCAGACAGGGATAAGTCACATGGTTCAATGGGGCCAATTGTTATAATACGAGGATCATCTACTGTGAAGGGTCTTGAGGGTGCTGAGTTGCTGGACACTCTTGTTACTTATTTATGGCGTATCCATGGTGTGGATTATTATGGTATGTCTGAGACAAATGAACCTAAAGGCCTAAGGCATGTGAAAGCTGATGCGAGGACATATAATGGGGCTAGCTCAAATGGCACCGAATGGGAGAATAAACTTGATTCATTCTGGCAAGACAGAATTCAAGGTCTGGATCCATTAGAAATGTTGAAAGCAAAGGAGAAGATTGATGGAGCTGCTACTGAAGTCTTGGATCCATATGTGAGGAAAATAAGGGATGAGAAGTATGGTTGGAAATATGGATGTGGAGCCAAGGGCTGCACAAAACTTTTCCATGCTGCTGAGTTTGTCCAGAAGCATCTTAAACTGAAGCATGCAGATTTGGTGGTTGATCTAACTTCAAAAGCGAGAGAGGATATTTACTTTGAGAACTATATGAAGTATGTTTCTGCAATCCCATTCTTTTAATTATTAAGCTAGCTATGTTTAAAAATTGCAAGATGGTTATAAGAAATTTTATCTCAAATGCAGTGACCCAAAGGCGCCTGGTGGTACACCTATCATGCAGCAATCTGCTCCAGTAAGCCTCATCACTAAGTTTGTACTCGCTTGCAAATTGGTGGCATTATTGTCTAACTGTTTGTACTGATCAATGTTCAGAGGGGAAAAGGCAGACAAAGGCCACCAATAGAGAGTCGGCTGAGGGATGAGCGTGGTAATCATAGGTTCGACAGGAATGTTGATTCACCAACACATGATGGGTCTGGTGAAAATCCCGACGATCCTATTTATGATTCGTTTGGTGATCCAATTATGCATGGTGCCTTCCCTCCAGATATTCCTGCTCCCCCGGTTCTAATGCCTGTGCCTGGTGCTGGGTAAGCCTGGAACTTCTGCTGGCTGATTTTGAAATTTGAATGATCAACGATGTACTCATTCAGTTCATCTCCATGCAGTCCGCTCGGACCGTTTATTCCTGCACCACCGGAAGTTGCCATGCATATGTTGAGGGATCAGGGTGCGCCACCTCCTTTTGAGCCAACTGGAGGTCCACATCCTAGGAAAGCAGGGAGGGGTGTTGGTCCCCCAATGCGTGGTCCATCCCCAATCTTTACTGCTCCTCCGCCTCATCAGATGCATGACCCTCGTAGGATACGAAGGTTAGTATTTATTTATATCTCAAGTCTCTTTGCAGTTTGCACTGTGTTTCTCAGAAAGTCATCGCTCTATAAGTAAAAACAATTCATTTCCAACATTCTGGAGACGAGGTCCTTAACAGTAAGACATGGCATGCATAACTGATTATCTGTTGACAGCTTAACTTTGGTATCATTGTATTCTACATTTGATTTGATTTGTACAATGGGGCATATTTCTTGTCAGTCTGAGTACCAAATTTAAACAATTGACTGTAGAATTTAAGCTGATCGGCTAATTGAAACTCCTGCTTGGTGCCAGTGGATTATTCATAATTTGTGCACCCTGAAAAATGTCCTAGCTGAAGAATGGTCTGATTATGGAACTCTATCTGCAGTCCAAGTCGTTCTCAACCATGTTTTAGTACTTCAACCAGATTATGGTCGCCTGGAATATGGCTAGTTTATAATGCATGCTTGACTAGGATATACGTCTTTCCAGATACTAGTGATGCAAATTTTGTGCTTTGAATAAGCAGCCTTATGCAATGGATTTGGATACCTGTTGATGTGAACTACCAATAGAAATTTCCAAAATGTATTCCCAATGCATAATCATTTGGTGTTTTTGGTACAACCTTTCACCAGTTTTGACCTTACCATTCATGCAGCTACCAAGACCTCGATGCTCCTGAGGACGAAGTGACTGTCATGGACTACCGAAGCTTGTAGACTTTCTCCACTTCATGTGCTTCCAGATAGGTAACATAATAGTGCGAAAACAAAACACCTTACTCTCCCTAGAATCACCACGGAGGAACCCCAGCAGGCATTTGTGTGTCGACTCCTGAGCTGTCAGCTTCTCAGTGTTGTAAAATGAAACACAGGAAGTACATTACAACCCCTCACCATTAAACAAGGTGTTAGCTCAGTTTGTGCAATGTGAAAGATTTTCTTCTACTGTGTTCCTTCTCAGAGATTATCTCCTAGATGGCTGGATGCAAGTAATCTTGTATCCTTGCTACCCGATTTTTGTTGTCAGCCCTGCCCTGATGATGTATGTACCTTGCCAAATAGGGTCCGTTTATCGCTGCACATGCAAATGGCAAGTGGGTTGGCATGTGGTGTCTTCTGGCGTGTGCTCTGAAGTTTATTATTTGTGCCTGACTGCCTGCCTGGGGCTGTTTCCAGAAATTCTTCCCCGTGATCCGTGGGAGCTGGCAAGCATGGTGGTCCAGCTCGTGGAGGGAAACTGTTTGGAAGCTCCCCAGTCGACCAGTCCCTGGACCTGGAGCGCTGGACGGCTGACCCCGATCCGGTCCAGTCTGTCTGTATCTGCTGACCCAATCTGGACAACATGTGGAAACACACTGGCGAGTCAGCGCTGCTGACTGCTATCGCAGGGTTTCGCGCGCGAAAACCCTGAGGCCTCGTTCGTTTGCTGTGAATTCAATGCCGGAGTAGATTTCTTCCGGCACAGGAATGAGTGGATACCTGTCTGTCACTCGTTCCCTGCCCTGTAACTATTTCCTACCCGTAACTATTCCTGCTTCAACCATTTGCTGTTCGGTTTGCCCCGGATTCAAAACAGATATTGCTGGGGGCACTAACACCAGATACCTGTTTTGGATACGTGCCTGTTTTGGAGTGTTGCAAATACATCTTATGAAATACATTGCAGCAAAAACAAGTTCTCATACATTGCAGCAAAATAAAATAAATAAATCTCCCATATTTTGGAGTTCTTTATCTGCAAGTCTCACATCATGCTCTCATACATGTAGAGATAATGGGTAGCAAAGAGTACCACAGACAATCACAGATAAAGGACATGCTAGCTACCGCCAAAATTGACAGAAGGTGCACCAAAAGGTTGTCACAATCCACTCATGAAATTACAATCTTTTCTCACAAACCATCACAAAGTGCACAAATCCAAAGCATAATTTAAACCAGTAGATAACTCGTTTAAGCTTACTCAAGTGTCCAGGCACTTTGTCCAATAGAATGTTTCTTGATCATCATTGCCTCCTCCCTGAAAATGACATCAAGTTTTTTTTACAAATTACTGAATAATTGAACGAAAATGACTCGTAATAATTGAACGAAAATGACTCGTAATGTAGTCAACCAAAGCATAATTAAATCATTGTGTCAGTTTAAAAGCTTTGATTAGTTATGAAACTAATCAGTGTCTTTACAGGCTCTATCCCTATCTTATCAAACTGAAAGGACAAATGGTTTCTTTGCCTTTCTTATCAAACTGATCCAGAAGAATGATGCAACCAAATTTTGCCACAAGTTCAGTCCAGCGCCGGCAACCATGTTTACTTCTGTGGAGTTCATTAACCATGCCAGTGATGATTCTTTTCTATGATCTAAAACTGGCTGCAGTTATCTTAAGTACTAACATAGCAAAAACTTTGCTAACTTCCTAACATATAGAAATGGAAGTGACTGCATCCTCTGTGAATCAACAGCTGCTATTAGATTGAAATTGTAAGACTAAAAGGCCAGAGAAAAAAAACAAGCCCTAACATGCACAAATAAGAAACATCGCTTGTTCCAATTTGTGATATATAAATTCTTTTGGCCAATACTATGGTTATAAATAGAAATGGAAGTGATTGCATCCTCTGTGAATCAGCAGCTGCTATTAGATTCAAATTGTAAGACTAAAAGGCAGGGAGAGAAAAACAAGCCCTAACATGCACAAATAAGAAACATCACTTGTTCCAGTTTGTGATATATAAATTCTTTTGGCCATTACTGTGGTTATAAAAAAATCCAACTTAACCATGAGGTTCAAATGTCCCTTGATACAAACAACAATATAGTAACATATACATTCACAGCAAGGGATAGCCATTATTATTAACTTATGATGCACATTATGTATAATAATAATAATAACTTTACTAAAGTAATGAAACACATTTCAGTTACCTAACTAGGAATGGTGGAAACATAATCAGAATGGTGAAAATAGACAACTAGTGACAAACTGATAATTCAAAGAAAACTGTTTCATTTGCTAAATGACAGGAGCAGATCTCAGCTTTCAACCTTACTGTAAAAGGACAACAATTTTCAAGCTAAATGAAAGGAGCAGATCTCAGCGTTCAACCTGACTAGAAATGCATCTCTACAATCCAAATCATCTTACTAGCAACTCAACTATCAAAATGTTCTCATCTCTAAGGGTTGCACAGAACTAGAAAATATTTCTTCTTTCAGTTTTGCAGTGATTAAAGGACTCTTGTAGTCAAATAGAAGGAAAACATCAAGTTTTCAGCAATTAAGTAGACTGGCCTGTTAGACCATCGCACTTTTAAGCCAAACCAAAGTTGCTTCTTGATCTAGTTCACACTCACTTAGGAAGGCCTCTCTATTATCTTTGCTCTTGATGAAAACTGTAAATGCTTTTGCCTTCTCTTCCTTTGTCACTTCCATTGTGCTCAAAACGGATATACACCTTTTGATAGAGAAGTCATTACCTTCAGCAACCTCTTTTTCTTTGGCTAGATCTGCAGACTCATCTTGTACTTGCTTAGTCCTCATGTCTAGGTATCTCCCCATCATTTCTTCAATCCTTTCACCCTTCTTAGGCCTGTTTTCTTCCTTTTCATGTTTTTTGCTTGATGTAGTAGTATTAGTTCTTCGCTGCCCGCTTCTTTCAACAGCTACGACCTCATTTTCTTCATCTCGTGATAGAGAATCTCGCTGTCCACTTCTTTCAACAGTTGTAGGCTCACTTGTTTGCATCTCAGTGATTGAATCATCTTCATCTAGTACCTCATGAACCGCAATGCTGTCCAAGTCTTCTACTTCATGAATTTGTTGAAGTGGTTCTTCTTCTTGTGGTGGCCCAAGGGAAGTGAGATTATAAGTACCTTAAGCCAAATGACCTACACGATAATTTTTAGGTTAGTTCATCAAGCTATATTTTTGAATTCGGACAATCTTATCATGTACTGCAAGATGTCTCATGGCAGAACTAAGTGTGCATCAATGCATAAGTTTTAGGTTAGTTCATCAATGTTAAAGACTAAACATATGCCTCATGGCAGAACAAAGCAATACTCATCCTGAGAAAATAGCACATGTGCAACAGCATATACTCTGGTAACTTAATTCTACATCATGACAGTATAGATGAGAACATGGACGTAGAGTTATTGTTCTGACATCTATAAATTGTGACAAGTAGAAGCATATAACCTAACTCTACAAATCTAGCATATTGTTGCTTAGTCATTAGCACTAGTAGAAAAGCATTCTTGTCATTGTTCCATCAGTAGAAAATATAAACTGTAACTAGCATATTGTTGCTTAGTCATCAGCACTATAAAAATACTTGATCAAAGACTACTAGACAAGTCAAGTGAATCATAGGATAATATAGAGCAACAAGATAGAAACAAACAAATACTAAAGTGAGAAGCAGAAAGAATATATTGATTGGCACTGTTTGCAACTATAGAAAGTGAACCTACCATCATAAAGCTCTCCCAAAGCATCAAATAGTGGAAATCTTGCCTTACTGTTGCGGAACTTCTTGATTTTAGGGTATGACTGCAAATTCAAAGAGAACCATTGATCAAATATGAAGTTATCACTACGAGGATATCCATAGAATTACTTCAAGAAATAAATTTACCACTTCAAGTTTATCCCACATAGATGGTGATCCTTCAACCATTTGCCTATCTTCATTCTAGGAGGACCCACTCTGCTGCCTTGCCGCTTTGAGCATCTTATAGTCTTTCTTTAGCTGCCTTTCTTTGTCTTGAATCTGACTCTTTGTGTAGTTGACATACTTGTTCCTCAGATGGAACTCCTTCATGATCTTATTCCACCCTTTAGAGTTCCAACCGTTGTCACCTCTGTAGCCACTATCTTTATACTCATGGAGAATGTCTACCAGGGACTTCTCAAGGGCCGAATTCCAGTCCGCTCTTTGCTTTACTACTACATAAACAATGTTCAGACATCAGGTTACCAGTTTATTATTGATAGGCTTATAGGCTACCAACAATCAACAAATAGAAATAACAGTTTACAGGTTATAGGTTTACTAAAACTTCTATAATAGCATATGCTGGAATAAACTGTGTAGCAGAGAATTACTTCAAGAAACTTCTATTTAGTAGCAAATAGCAGCAGAGAAATAACAACAATAATAGCAAAGAATTAAACACCATACCTTTCGGAGAACCTCCTATCTTCTTTGCCTTCCTGCATTTAGGAGAAGCCTTCTTTTTAATAGCACTTGTTGTAGCCAGGAACTTATGCATCTTTGGCGACCCCCTTGCAATCATGTTCAACTTTGGGGAGCCTTTTCCATCCATCACTGTCAAATATGACACAAGCCTATTCACTTATTACAAGCTTATTCAATTATTACAAGCCAAGCTTATTACAAGCTTATTCATGACAAAAGCTCATTATATTCAGGCTTAAAGACTAAAAAGAAGTCTCTACTTAATTACAATCCAAGCTTATTACAAGCTTATTAACTTCTTAGAACCTATTCAAAGACTGATTTAAATATTGCTGGTACTGAACCCACATTTCTTGGGCGATGGTGTCTCTTCAAGCATTGCCTTGTACTGAACTCACATTTAGGTCATTCATTTGATCACCACTTGGCACAACAACAAAGGTACTTGGAGGGATATTATTTGGCTGATGATCTAACCACTCCTCATCTCCATGAAGTAATTGGATTATATTATGACAGATGGCAGCAGCTATAGGTATCTCTACTTGATTTTCCAACATGTCGAACGTGGCAACTTTTAGAATGGGGAAGCGCTTCTTAGTGTGTGGCGGTGGTTAAAGAGCTCCTTTGGGTTCTGCGGCCTTCGATGTCTAGCCCCAAATTTTTTCCAATGGTATCGAACTCCGCGATATGGAGCAAGGAAAGATGGAGTATTCACATACCCTCCATCAACCAGATAGAATTTGCCTGGAGGTACTTGGAAGCCCTTGCTCATGGCTGATCGTAGCACTTTGGAATCTGTAGCCGATCCCTCCCATCCACTAGAAATGAAAGTGATGTTGAGATCAAAATCACATGCCACCATCACATTAATGCTTAGTGTGCCCTTCCTATTTTTAAAAGGAGAAGCTTTCTCACATGCTATGGAAATAGGAATATGAGTTCCATCAATGGCACCTAGACAATTCTTGAAAAATGGATAGAATCTAGGATTGTCTTGGATTTTTTGATGCACTTGATTAGGATCAGAAGCTTGAAGGTAACAATGAGAGAGTGTAGGAATGACCACCTTGAAGAAGTGGTTGATGTGATGATGGAAGGTGTCATTGTTGTGCCCAAAGAACACTTGGAGATCCTCATACGAGGCATTGTGACTTAACATGTATAGGAAGAAACCCAACTTCTCCTCCACCGTGATCCTAGTATCAACAACAAGCCTTTTCCTTCTAAGATAAGTTGCCAATTCTCTAAAGATGTGTGGTTCCATCCTAAATGCAACTTGACAGTTCTTGACATGCCCCTTGAGGAGTCTATGAACTTTAACCTCGCCTGTTTCTTCCAAAGTATGATGTTTCTTCCTTTCTTCCCCGCTAGTAGAACTCATAAGATATAAGGCGGGGACAATAAATAGCATCATGTCATCGTCTTCTTCCTCCCTCCTCTTTCTAATATGATCTCGCAGTGAGAGACGCATTGTAGAACTAAAGCATATAATTTTATAGTCATATAGAAGCTAAATATTATTAACCATGTCATATAGAAGCTCTAATAAAGATTAGTCATATAGAAGCATATGCCATATATAAGCTTCTGAAGTACCTTCTAGAGTTGGTACTGGATCCCAAGAAGATGGAGGTTCACCTTCCCCAACTCTAAATGGTGCTGGAGAGATCTACAAGTAACAAGAAACCGCAAGTAACATAGTGCTGGAGGGTTATATAATACATCTAAATAGTATTGGAGAATACACAATACATCGAGCATTGCATGCTACATTTCTAGAAACTGAAAAATAGCTGAAAACAACATGCTAGAATTAAAATTGTTTTTATTTTATTTATACTGTCAACAAATAATATCATGTATACTGCCAAGTATAGAAAAAAAGACACACGAAGCTACTGCCTACTAAACTAAAGAATCAGTCATATATCAACATTATACAAAACTCTGTATTGACATGAAAGTATCAATTTTAGGAACAAACTAAAGAATGGACAAACTAATTGTGTGCAGTCTATCTATTTCAGTTCTGACAATCAGTAACTCTATGATATTGTGGTCATTAAATAGAATTAATGTTACAAGACTATCTCCGAAAGCACATCTGCTATAGTAACGCTCTCACTACAAGAAAAATTAGTGGTCAAAAGAAACAGGGAAGGCAGTCAGCACAAAAGACTAGTTAATCGTCACATCACAAGAAAGGGCACAAAAAGGTTGCTACACTAGTTAATTGTCGACGTGTTTAACAGCAGTCCCTCTATCACAACAAATTACCACCACTAACAAAAGGTTATAGAGGAAAGGAAAGTAACTGTAAACATGAACTGTGCAGGGCTTAGATATTACATCCTAATCTAAGCTCTGGATAGTTCATGTTTATGTCTTTTCTCTAGCGGAAGCGTAAGCAAAGTTGAAAGCTCTAGTTTGGTTTTGGTGAATTGATGAAACCCTAAGTGCTAACCTAGTTTATCAAAGTGATTATGAGATAGGTAGCACTACTCCAAGTAGTGAAGCTAATGAAGATCATGACATGATGATGGTGATGCCATGGTGATGATCAAGTGCTTGTACTTGGAAAAGAAGAGAAAGAAAATAAAAAAGCTCAAGGCAAAGGTGAAATTGAAAAGAGCTTTTTGGTTTAGTGATCAAGACACTTAGAGAGTGTGATCACATTTATGATCGATAGTCATACTATTAAGAGGGGTGAAACTCGTATCGAAATGCGGTTATCAAAGTGCCACTAGATGCTCTAACTCATTGCATATGCATTTAGAATCCAGTGGAGTGCTAACACCCTTAAAAATATTTCCGAAAATATGCTAACACACATGCACAAAGGTGATACACATTGTGTTTAGCACTTGGAAGCAAGGGTTTGAAACTTCACCGGCAGAGTGTCCACCCGTATAGAAAAGATAGGGTTTCACAGAGTGCACCGGACGCTGGTCACTTGGTGACCGAACGCTGGGGAGCAGCGTCCGGTCAATTAAAAAAGAAGATGGTACTCTCAGTCTCTTGACCGGACGTAGGCTGAACACTATTCAGCATCCGGTCATGCTGCTGTGGCGGCACATAGAGGAGACAATGAGTGATCGGATGCTGGGCGAGTCCGGTCGGTGGTTACTGGAATCGACCGGACGCTGGGGTCCTGCGTCTGGTCACTTTGAGCAGCATGTCCGGTCACAACTTAAGTGCACTGTTGACCGTTGAGATCGGACGATCAGCATTTGAAGCAGGGGCCACGTGGCGTGCTTCACACGACCGGATGCTGGGATCCTGTGTCCGATCGATCTGACCGGCGTGTCCGGTCGCCCTGATTTTTTAGTGAACAGAGGAGCCAACAACTCTATTCATGGGGGCTCTCTATTTAAGCCCCATAGCCGGCTCAAGCTCACCCTTTTGGTCATTTGCATTGACATAGCAACCTTGTGAGCTTAGCCAAAGCCCTCCCACTCATCTCCATCATTGATTCATCATCTTTGTGAGATTGGGAGAGAATCCAAGTGCATTGCTTGAGTGATTGCATCTAGAGGCACTTGGTGTTCGTGTTTCACTGTCGGATTCGCTTGTTGCTCTTGGTGGTTGCCACCACCTAGATGGCTTGGAGCAGCGGAGGAGGATTGGCATGAGTTGGTGATTGTTCGTGGCCATCTTCGGTGATTGTGAGGGGACTTGTGCCTTCCTCGGCGGAGCACCGAAAGATAACCCTAGTGGATTGCTCGTGTCATTGAGTTACCTCACTTGTGGGTAGGTTCTTGCGGTGTCCAATTGTGTGGACGAGGTTCGTGCAACACCTCTTAGCCATCGAACAACCAAGTGTTGGTCGACACAATGGGGACGTAGCGTGTTAGCAAGCACGTGAACCTCGGGAGAAAATTGGTTGTCCCTTGTCCTTTGATATTCTCTCGGTGATTGATTTAGTATTCATCTTGTGATTGGTTCACTCCTCTACATGGCGGTATAATCACCCTACTCACTTATTTATATTCTTACAAACTAGTTGTAGCAAGCTCTTTAGTGTAGTTAGAATTGAGAGCTCGCTTTGTTGTTTTGAGTTCATCTAGTGGAGCTCTTTAGTGTAGTAAGTGTGAGAGCTCTTAGTGAGTAGTGACTTAGCAAATTGAGTGTCTAGTGATCATAGTAACTAGAATTATTGGATAGGTGACTTGCAACCCTTGTAGAGCTAGAGCAAGTTTGCATTTCGCTATTTATCATACTAATCAAATTGCTCTAGTTGGTTTGTAGATTTTTAAATAGGCTATTCAACCCCCCCTTTAGCCATATTAGGACCTTTCAAAAGTGCGCACGAAGAATCACGACTGAAGCCACTGTTCTTCAAATCAGGGATCAGTGCAGGTCAATTTCACCTTTTTCTCCATGATTCTAGGCTAGAAGATTAATAAAAATAAATAAATTTGGGGACTAAAAGGATCAAGATGCCCAAGAGGGGGGTGAATTAGGCTAATTCTAAATTTCTTTGCAATAATTAAGTCCTATGGTTAGCCCAATTAACCCCTTATGCCTAGAAAGTGTTTCTATTGATCTACCACACAAAAGTTTAGCAACCTAAATTCCAATCCTACTCTAGCATGGCAATTCTATGAATGTAAATGACAAGAATTGAATTGCTCAAAGTAAATGCTCAAAGTAAATAGAGAAGGAGGAACGCGGCGATGTTTTGCCGAGGTATCGGAGAGTCGCCACTCCCCACTAGTCCTCGTTGGAGCACCCGCGCAAGGGTGTAGCTCCCTCTTGATCCACGCAAGGATCAAGTGCTCTCTATGGGTTGATTCTTTGACACTCCATCGCGGTGAATCACCCACAACTGCTCACAACTTGAGTTGGGTCATCCACAAGCTCCGCCGGATGATCACCAAACTCCCAATCACCACCAAACCGTCTAGGTGATGGCGATCACCAAGAGTAACAAGCACGAACTCTCACTTGACCACGACAAGCATAATGAGAAGGGTGGATGTACACTTTGCTACTCTTGATCTCATTAATGAGGGCTCTCTTTGGGATTCTCAAATCTCAATCACCTCACTAGGACCTTGCTCTTCTTGGCACTCTCAAAGGTGTTTCTCAGCTATTGGAATGAGCAAAAGTATCCCCACACACGAATGGAGGAAGTATTTATAACCATGGCTGAAAAACGAACCGTTATGTGCTTCTGCAGGGTGACCGAACGCTCCGGTCAGTTCTCCCTGAACTCCAGTGTTTAAAATGTGACCGAACGCGTCCGGTCATGATTTTCCCTCTCTAGAACCTTACTGTAGTCGACCGGACGCTGGGACTCAGCGACCGGTCACTTCACCTCTTAGCGACCGGTCACACCAGACGATTTTACCTTGATCAAATGAACTGACCAGACTCTGCGCCAACGTCCGATCACCCTAGAGCCAGCGTCCTATCAGTATTTGACCCTCCATTCACTTCCAACTCTCGATCATATATGAATGAAGTTTGCTCCAATGGATCTAAGGGCTTTTTAGGAGCTACCTAGTGCTAGGTTTAGCAAGTGTGCACCACACCTAACCCACTAGACTCACATTGGTCAAGCTACCCATCCATACCCCCCTTAATAGTACGGCCAAAGGAAAAAACAAAGTCCTAAACTACTCTAAGTGTCTCTTCAACTCCAATCGATACTTAGAACTAGTCCATCCTTAACCTTGTCGTCCATCCTTTGAAAACCAAAATGATTTCCATCATAGGGGCATGACCACCATGATAGCCTAATCGATCTCCATTACCATGACCTAACTTAATTGCCTCTACAAAACACACGTTAGTCATAGTAATCACGTATTGTCATTAATCCTCAAAACCCAACTAGGGGCCTAGATGCTTTCAATCTCCCCCTTTTTGGTGATTGATGACAATACCACCTCGAGTATGTCAAAGAGTTGAGGTTTTAACATGCTTGGTTCATATAAGCTTTTGACAATAAGAACAAAAGAGTTAGGCAAGCTTATATGACCCAAGCCAACATGATATACTCGAAAGATATGAAATAAGCATGAGTATAAGTAATAAAGCTCATTTGCATCGGAGTAAAACACAGAAGCAAAGCAAATGAGCATAACACTTGTCGGTGTTTCGAACAAACACCGGCTAGTAAATTTATAATTGATGCGCATTAGGCCCGGATGGTGCGCTAAAGGACACAAGATTTATACTGGTTCGGGCTGAATGTCCCTACGTCCAGTCTGTTGCTGCTCGTATTATTAGCACCGAAAATGGTTCGTAGTAGGGGGTACAAATGGTCGAGAGAGGGACTGGTCCCAGGTCTCTGATGGAAGGGTCGAAAGGATGCCAAGAGCCTGGTGGCGGCTTGGCAGTGTGTGTGATGTGAAACTAAACTTTCTATGAGCTCGTCTATATGTGAGTTGTCTGTCAAAAGTCGGTCCTTCTAGTAGAGAGCCTTGCCCTCCCTTTTATAGACCAAGGGGGGAGCAGGGGTTACAGATGGGAGAAAGAGGAAAATAGCAAGGTATCGAAAGTCCTTCGAAGGGTCCGGGTTTTCCTTTTCCTCCAAGTTAGCCTCGCTGATATGGCCAGATGATGTCAGGGGTTGGCACGTTCGCTGGGTGCCCATGTGCTGATGACGCTATGCCTTTACTTGATCTGCAAGTGGGCACATCCCGTCCTACCCCTGCGGGCGGCATGTCGGACCGAGGTGTGTTCCCACGGCCCTATGGGGAGCGGACGGTGCGGTGACCGCCCATTCGTTACTGTAGAGGATGGGAGTTCCTTGGACTGTAGTGGTTGTCATATGTTGGTGTCCTGTTCCTCACCCGAGGGCTGAAGGCGGCGCCTACAATACTATAGGGTGAAGAGCATGCGCCTGCAACACTGTTCAGGCCCTGCCACGCCTAGGAGGGCCTAAAGCGCCCGTCCCATCACGCCCTGATAGCGCTATCTGCAGTGGCACAGGGTATGGTCCTTGGTACTGCGTTTGACTTGTATGTCATGTCGCACCCTGTGGTCATTATTACGGAAGGACAGGACGTACCTCGTCGGTCATGGTGGGGCCTACCCCCGGCCGTCCGGTGAGACGAAGCCCAGCCCCTGGAGGTGGGGCAAGGTGGAGTTTAGGCCTCGGATATCGGGCAAGGCGGAGTCCACCCGTAGTTGTCGAGCGAGGCGGAGCCCGCCCTCGGGCGTCTGGTCGAAGCGGAGCTAGCCCTCAGCCATCGGGCGAGGTGGAGCCCGCCCCTAGGTTTTGGGCGAGACGGAGCCTAACCCTCAAGGGTTGGGTGAGGCGGAATCTAGCCTTTAGCCCTTGGGCGAGGCGGGGCTAGCCCACGGGCATCTGGCGGGCCAGAGCCTAGCCCTTAGCCCTCGGGCGAGACGGGGCCGAGCCGCCAGCCCTCGGGCGAGGCGGAGCTGGCCCGCGGGCGTCAGGCGAGGTGGAACCAAACTCCTACCACTCAGGCAAGGAGTGCAGTAGTGCTCTCGTCCGGGAGTTTTTTATCGTTCAATGGCCATTAGTTCCACCTCATTAGGTACCCCGGTATTAGGTCCCCGACAATAGCCCCTGAGCCCCTGGGTGATTTGGACTGAATTGCCTGAGGGATGTTTTGACCTACCAGAGTTTGATCTGCCAGAGGGTGCGCGCGAGCGCACCCGACGGGTGTAGCCCTCGAGCCCCCGGGTGATTCTAGTAGAATTGCCCGGGGGGCAGCATTGGGCCCTTCGTGGGTAGGGCCGTAAGATTTGGTTCTTCGTCAATCGGATATTTTTAAGGGATTCGTGGTATCCTATTCGTGGGGATTTCATTCTAGGTTGGCCTGGCTGGGGCTTGACTGCGGATCGAGGCCCTGGTGATGCTTGCGTCCTTGAGTCTTGATCGTTTGTGGGCCCATCCCTCGTTGGGACGACCCTTGGGTTCTGGGGCCCCAGGTGGGCTAGAAAGAACTTCATGACCCACGTCCCTCTGGCGGGAAGAGAGTCCTGGTCCGCCTAGGGAAGGTGAACCGCCTGGCGGGATTTTCGCGGGAAGGGATAGGGATCATGTATGCGTGTCCCGCGATGTGACGTGGCCATGCGTGTGGCAGGCTCGGAGATCGAGGCGAATTGTTGCCCTTCTCGCATCCGTCGCCCCTATAAAACCATGGGGTTCGCCCCCAGGGTTTCGTATTCCGTCCCCTTGCCTTCGCATCTGAAATCTCCACCGCCAATCGCCCTAGCCTCCTATGCTCGCACCACCGCCATCGTTAGGTTCGCTGCTGCCTTCTTCCCCATGCCGCTCCTACTATCGCAATGGACCCGGGGTACAAATCCAACATCTCTACTCGGCGCCTGGAGGGCCTCGTCCATCGAGGCCTCCTTCATCCGTTGACCGCCGCCGAGGAGTGGTGGCTGCTCGGTGAAGAGGAGGAGCCGCAGCCGCCTGAAGGGTACGTCGTGTCTTTTGCTCACTTCCACGAGCGGGGATTCGCCATGCTCGCCCATCAGTTTTTTCGGGGACTGTTGGACTACTATCTGGTGGAACTGCAGCATCTTACCCCTAACGGGATCCAGCACATTGCGGCGTTCGTCGCCCTGTGTGAGGGGTTCTTGGGGATTAGTCCCCACTTTGACCTGTGGCGGTATCTCTTCGCCGTCAACCTTGTGAAGAGGCGGGTTGGGCAGCAAGAGCTGCATGCACTGGTGGGGTGTGCCAGCATCCACCTCCATAACACCCGGGCGGGGGCGTACCGCTAATGCGTCTATCCACCTCCAACAAGGGGTGGCATTGGCAATGGTTCTATATCGAGAATGGTGCTGCCGCCCCCTTGCCAGCTTTCACTGGGCACTACATCTTGGAGGCCCCGGGGTCGTGGGGGTGGGGCGTCCCGGGCAAGGGAAAGAAGCAACCCAACGGCCTTCTCACGGCCCTCCAAACTCTGAAGTAGAGGGGCGTGAAGGGGTCAGGGATCATCGGCGCCTACCACGTGAGGAGGGTTGCGCCGTTGATGGTGCGCGCGCTTCCCCTATATCAGATGGTGCCCGAAGCATCGTTCGAAGGGACGGTGCTTGTCGACGAGGCGCTCCCTTACTCTGAACTGGCGCAGCGCATCAAGGAGGCGATGGAGCCCATGAAGGACTCCCGTGGCGCCGTCCTTGACTTCGTGTATCCGGTGTCGGGACATCCCCCAATGCGGCTAGAACCGGGGTTTGTTGATTTTGTAAGTCTTTTTTCCCTTCTCTCCTCTTTTCACTTGAAATTTCCGACCCCCTGATGCTAACCTTGGGATAGCGGGATCAGCCGGGGGGACTGTTCTTCAAGGATAGCTCGGCTCCACAGTCGAAGGACCCAGCCCGGACGGCAGCGAACTGCGCCTTGGCTGGTTGGGACAAGAAGACGAGGGAGCTTGTGAAGAAAAAGGCGGTACGGAAGCAGCAAGCTCATGACCATGGAGAGGAGACCGGCAGTGAAGACGATGACGATGATGACGATGAGTCAAACGAGTCCGCAGCTAGTGTGGATTGGGGTGACCTGGTGAACGAGGACTTGTCGCCCCCATAGGGACCCTTCCTGTTCCACACAGGGGGAAGCGGGTCTACGGGGACGGTGGAACCGGGCCTGCCCCTGGGTCCGGTGGGAGCCGGTGGATCCACCGTCACCCTCGGGGTGCCGGCGGAGGATTGGTGGATGGGAGGGGATGGATCTGAGACTGTCCCTGAGGTGCTGGTGGAGGGGGCAGCTCTGACGCTGCGCCCCGTGAGACGAAGGAGGGGAGTGGCTCTAGTACCGTGCCCCATGAGATGGTGGAGGGGAGTGGCTCTGGCGCCGCGCCCCATGAGTCGATGGAGGGGAGCGGCTCTGGCGCCGCGCCCCATGAGATGGTGGAGGGGAGCGGCACTGGCGCCGCGCCCCATGAGACAAGGGAGGCGAGCCCCTGCCTCGGAGCAGGGGGCAGGCTCGAAACGGTCCCGCCCACATGAGTTGGAGCGGGGTCCAGGGGTTCATCCCCAAAATGTACCTACCGCCCGAAAGCGTCAGAGTTCGTCACTGATTCCCCTTGTTTTTTTTCTTTTCATTCCGACCTTATGCCTTTCTCCTTTTTGTAGATTCTTATGACGGGGCCACCCCCTGGGGCCGGCGCCGAAGAAGAGCCTTGCCCTTCAGACGGGACGGCTGGTGCTACCCGACGTCGCCCCTGTTTCGAGAAGGAGCGACGCTGTCGTTGTGGCCTCGTTGGCCAGTCAGGCGGCGCCCATGCCCTTGGTGGTTGCTGAGCAGGCGACCACGACCATGTCAAGGCAGGAGTAGCCGGATGCAGCCATGGTTGTGTTCGAGGGGGTGGTGCACTCTGTGCCCCCAGCGGCCCTAGTGACGGCGCCCGACGTGGACCGAGCGGAATTAGATGCGGCCGCGGTGGCGTCCGAGGGGGCAGCGCTGTCTGTGCCACCGGAGGTCCAGATGGAGGAGGACATGGCCAGAGGGTCTCCGGGCATCTTGGCGGTGGTGGAGAGGACTCGTAGGAGGTCACCCCTAGCTCTATTGTCGGAGGGCACCTGTTCCCCCGTGCGGGGCGAGCCACCGCTCTAGTGGATGGATGCCGAGAGCATGGAGCGGGAGAACCTTGACATCGGGTTCTCGGCTGTGATGAATGCCTTGAACCAGGGCAGTGGAGCCCTGCGCGAAATCATCGTTCCTTCTAGCCGGGTATCCACCTTGTTTTCCTCTTTCTTTTCGTATCCTTGTGTTTTCATATTTTTGATACTGGTCTTCTTTTCAGAGTCTTGTTGCCCGTAGCTGGAACAAATCCTGGTTTCTCCGTGAGCGAAAGGCGGAGTGGGACCGCCTCACCGAGGAGGCCCGGTAGCGAGGAGATGCGAGTGCGCAGCTTGCTGTCGCCCAGCAACAAGAGGCCAAGGTGTGCCGGGACGTGGAGGAGTTCCATGGGATGTTTGAGGATCTGTCGGTGAGGATGAAGGTTGATGAGGACGCGACCGCCAGGCTTCGAAAGGAGTGGGACGAGCTGCTACAGAAGAATGTCGCGGCTAGTGAGCGGGCCGGCGAGCTCCTGGCGGAGCTGCAGACGGAGCGGGACCTCAAGCTGAAGGCTGAGGAGAGGTCTGCGATGTTGTAGGAGAAGGCGAACCAGGATGTCGTGGTGATCGACCGGGCCATCCAAGAGCATGACGAAGCGCGTCGGGAGGCCGAGGCACACCAAGCGGATCTTGGAGTCGAGGTGGCCCGACAGCTGGATGCCGAGGAAGTTTCTGTCGGTCTGCGCGCCGATCTCGCTGAGGCACGGGGACTTCTTCAGGTCGAAAGTGATGAGTATGATCGCCTGTCTTCCACCGTCCTGGTGGTCTGTGATGACCTGTAGGTGGTGCAAGAGGAGGGTGCTGGTTCCCTCATGACTCGTGCTGCTAGTATCACGGCGTGGGTGGGCCAGCTTGAGGAGAGTGCCTTTTACCTTGGGATCACCCAAGCCTTCACTGTCGCCCATTCCCATTATGCTCAGGAGATCAACCTGGGGGTGATGAGCCAAGGCTTTGCGCCTATCTATGAAGACGCTGAGCTAGATGAGATGGAGAAGGCAGTGACTCCCCTTGCGTGGAACCTGGCAGACAAGCTGAAAGAAGAGGTTCTCCCTTCACGGAAGTAGTTAGTGGAATTAGTTTGAGAAATATTTATCTCTAATAGGTGAACAAGTGTCGGTTTATTCGTGTTCTGGAACAACTTCGTGATTTTGTTTCGTAATTTCATTTTGTTTGTTTGATCTTACCTTCTTCTCTTTTTGCGATGAAAAAGTTTTACGCGATCGACCGTTCCGCTTGTTAAGACCATAGGGACCGAGGTGCTTAGGGGAAATCTTGATTGTACTGGTGATCAAAAATTACCATAGCCGTCTAGGCATGGGCTCTTTGCGATTATACCAATCTGTTCCCCTGAACCTTGCCGCCAATCTTGATGCGGGGAAGAGGTCTGATGTAATGACTTTTTTTTGAAAAAAGAGAGGAAGTACCAGTACCTTTATCAGCCCCCGAGTGAGATCCGACCCCTTGTGGTTGCTGGGGTTGGATGTTACTGGAGACCGGAGCGAGAGAAGCGAGCTTATGTTTGTATTTGCTCGTACCCCTTACTTAAGTTTTTGGCGATCACTGTGTGACCGTGTGTTCGGTCTTTACCGCTGGCTTGGCCTTCCCTGAGCCCCCGCGCGTGGTGGGATTTGGTCGAGGGCCGGCCTGTTTCGTGATGTTTTGTCCCGTCTGAAATTCTTCATAATTTGGAGGGATTGGAGCGGTGTCGTTTGCCTCGGTGGCTCGAATAGCGTGCCTGATGAGCTCGCTAACGGGGGTGTTCGAGCGGAATCTAATCCCATTGCTTTGCGACAGAGTCGGCAAAGCCCTCGGGTGGCATTCTGTTGTTCCCTGCCCCGCCTTCCAATAGATTCCCCCTCAATGGGGTTTCTATGGGCTCGGCTAGGGGCTGGTTTTGAACTAGAAGGTTGAGATGACCCTATCCGCCTCAATGCGGGTTGGGCAGAGACCGCTGAGGCTCATCCACGTTTTTCTCCCCTAGCTCTTATTCGACGTGAGGCGGCCTCGGACCTTTTGTGGGTTAGTCCTTGAGCCTCGGTCTTTTGATCTTGGATCGAGTGGCTCGAGCCCCCGAGCCCTGTTAGGGTCTAATAGGGGTTGGCCATGCTTCGCGCGTTACCCTGTCCTCGGTTTTCGCAACCGGAGGGGCTGAGTCGACGACACTTGCCTCGATGGCTCAAGTGTCACGCTCAATGAGCTCGCTAACGGGTACGTTCGTGTGGAATCTGGGTCCATCATTTGCTGACGGGATCGGTAGAGCCCTCTGGTGGCACTCCACAACTTCTTAACCCGCCTCTCGGTAGATGCCCGAGCCATTCGATAGGCTCAGGTGGCCCGATGGCCTCTCCTCGATGGAGATTCTGTGGGTTTAGCTCGGGGTTAGAATCGAACGAGAAAAGGTTGAGACGTCCCTGTCCGCTTCTGAGCAGGGTCGGGCAGGGCTGCTAGGGCTTGTCTTAGTTATTTCTCCCTAGCTCTGTTTGACACAAGGCGGCCTCGAGCCCTTTGCGGGCCGGCCTTCAAACCTTGGCCTATTGCGGCTCATGTCGAATGAGGCGACTGTTGTTTCGTGACGCGACATGAAGCGTTGGGATGCAGTGATTTGCATATGCAATGTTTGAATGTGTAATTTTAATCGAAATGAAGGCAGGTTGGTAACGTTACCTTGGTGGTACGAGCAACAGAAAGCTCCTACCAAACGTGTTCACGCAGGGTTCGAGCCCGACGTCTTGTGATGGGGCCGGTGTGACCTGCATGAGTGTTTTGCGATTCTATATCTCAGTGGCGATCTGAGCCATTCGGTTGACCTGGGTGGCCGAACAGCTTCTCCTTAGGGGGAGGTTCTGTAGGTGGACCCCTCCGAGCCCTTCTCGATAAAGCAGATGCCGAGGCCGGGGATGCGGGGGACTGTGAGTTCAATTTATTTCGTAGCCCTCGGGGTGTAGGGTCTGGTGGTTCGTCCAGTTTTACTCAAAGTTTTACTCCCGCGTACCGCGCCTCTGGTTTTTTAAACATTCGGAGGGGTCGGGCGAAGAGGGTGTCTAAACAAGTAGACACCCTCGGCAGCCCCCGAGCGATGTCCGTGCCCCTGTCGTTGTTGGGGTCAGAAGCTTGGTAATGAAATTGACGCGCAAAGTGAGAAGGCAGAGGTGCTTATCTTTCTTCGGATGTTGGTTCATTGTTTTGCTCGGGCTGTCCGATCGGCCCAGGTGGCCCATTGGGCCCCCTGGATAGGGGTTCCGTCGTCAGACCGTTCCGTGGTCCCACCTGGGGAAGCGGAGGGTCGTCAGCATGCGTGTGCGCCTTGATTCCCGTGCCCGACGCGCGATAGAGGTGGGCCATGCCCTGGCAACGTTTTGTTTGACTAGGGCACCTTCCGTCAGTCCAGAGCGCATCCCGTCGGTTCCAGCACGTCCCCTCGGATTCCCGTCGACATTGATTTCCCACCTGCATTGAATAGGGGAAGGTAGAGAGTTTTTCGTCCCAACCTTTCGCCTTTCCACAGCTGCTGAGCCCCTTCTTTAAATAGGGAGGGGGAGGGGAGTTCTCGTCCCACTTCTTAGCCTGCCTCTGAGCCACTACCTCTTCTTCTTCTCCCCTTCCACCGAATGCGTCCGTGTGTTGCGGCGGTTCCTGAGTGAGGGAGGGTAATGCCTGAAAGAGAGAAACTCACTGATCTGCTCGTGAATCTAGGGCGTGATGTCGAGCTGGAGGTTATTCGATGTAGATGAGATGGTACGGGCCGCCTGTGCTGAGGAGGAGTTGCTGTTGCCGAAGGAGGAGGAGCACTAGAGGGTGCCGAGCGTTGTTGGTCTTGCCATCGTTTATTGCGTCCTTCCTTTGGCGGGAGGCGCCCCCCATTCAGGCGCCGCTGGTGGGGTTGTGGTTGATGACGATGGCGTAGTCCCCGGATGCCCCGGCGGAGGTGTACCACAGTCGATGGCGTGGTGCTCGATGTTGTGGATGACGGCGCCTTCGAGAATCCTACAAAGCGGCGAGACGTCGCCGATGGAGAGCGTGGAGCGGTGGCCGTAGTAGACGAACTGTCCCATGTACATGCCAGGACATTGCCGATGGAGGGTGTGGCGCGGCGGTCACAATAGTACTCATAGTCAAGCTAGGCAGAGACTGTAATTGAATAAGTTTTGTGGGGGAGCCCCCCAAGTAAAAAGTCTTTTTTATGATGAAATCACTTTGTAAGTGATGAATTTGTGCAAAGAATGAACAAATTTTCGCCTTTTGTTATGGCAAACAGCTTTTTAGCTTCCTCTTCTTTGTAGGAGAGGTTCTGATGCCCTCTAACCCTTCCCGTGGTCCAAGTTGTAAGGAACTAGGAGTGCAGGTGAATTAATTCTGATCACGCTGGTGAGCAAAGAGGTTGTAGCCGCTAGGGCGTGGGTCTCCCGTAGTCCTACCAGTTGTACTCAGAATTTGTTCCCAAAATCTTAGTCCTTAGGACTTGTCATGAGAGGAACGGAAAACTTAGGAAATGTTTGCAAAGATAACACAGGAAGTGTTTGTAAGATAAACGTACTGGTATCATTTGTATCAGCCCCCGAGTGAGGTCTGACCCCTTGCAATTTGTAGGGGCCGGATGTCACTAAAGGTCGGGGATTTATAAAGACAAAAACTGATAAGGAAGACTATGCGTTTATTTAAGGGAAAAACGACGTAGCTGTTCGATGTTCTAGGCGTTGGTGAAGACCTTGCCGTTGATAGTTTTCAACTTATAGGCACCTGGACGGAGTACTTCCGCGACGACGTACGGCCCTTCCTAGGGTGGGGAGAGCTTATGGCTGTCCTTGTTGCTCTGTGCAAGGTGGAGAACAAGGTCCCCGACGTTGAAGGCTCGGTCCTGCACCCGTCGGCTATGGTACCGCCGTAGCGCCTGCTGGTACTTGGCCGAACAGAGGAGGGCAATGTCGCGGGTTTCGTCTAGTTGGTCTATGGCATCTTGGTGGGATGCTTTGGCTCCCTAGTCGCCGTATGCCCTGATCCTTGGTGTGCCGTAGTCGAGGTCCATCGAGAGGACGGCCTCGGCACCGTAGACCATGAAGAAAGGTGTGTAGCCGGTGGCCCGGCTGGGAGTTGTTCTTAGGCTCTAGAGTACTATGGGGAGCTTAGCAACCCAGCGTGTGCCAAACTTGTTCAACCGGTTGAAGATCCTAGGCTTGAGGCCATGTAGGAGCATGCTGTTTGCGCGCTCGACCTACCCGTTCATCCTGGGGTGCGCGACGGCCGCCCAATCGATCCGGATGTGCTGCTCATCGCAGAATCGAATGGATTTCCTACCAGTGAACTACGTGCCGTTGTCTATGATGATGGAGTTTGGTACTCCAAAATGATAGATGATGTCGAGGAAGAACAGCATAGCCTGCTCAGATTTGATTGTGGAGATCAGCCAAGCTTTGATCCATTTTGTAAACCCGGGCGCTTTTTTGAATGGCCCAACTAGGTTGAGCCCCCAGACCACGAAGGGCCATGTGATGGGTATCATCTGGAGTGCCTAGGCCAGGAGGTGAGTTTGCCGAGCGTAGTACTGACACCCTTCGTAGGTGCGTACGATTTGCTCGGCGTCGGCTACTGCGGTGGGCCAGTAGAAGCCCTGTCGGAATGCATTTCCAACCAAGGTCCTCGGTGCGGCATGGCGACCGCAGACCCCCCCGTGGATGTCGCTCAACAGAAGTTTTCCCTATTTGCTAGGGATACAGAGCTGCAAGATTCCGGTGTGGCCTCATTTGTAGAGTTCGCCTTCTACAAGAATGAAGGACTTGGCACAACGTGCGAGCCATCGAGCTTCCGTCTTGTCCGTTGGTAGTGTGTCATGGAGGAGGTAGTCAAGGTAAAGCATCCTCCAATCATTCAGAGGGTCAGGCTTCGCTGCTGGATCCTCTTCAAGCTCCATAACTTCAGGTTCGGACGGAGCAGTCGACGGATTGGCCTTCGGGGGCAGATCAGATGGGCCATCATCGGCCCATTCTGACCCCTCGTAACGCACCGAGGGCTTGTGTTGATCACTGGCAAAGACTCCAGTTGGTACTGGCTCTTGACCAGACACTGCTTTCGCGAGTTCGTTGACCGCTTCGTTGAGGCGCCTTAGGATGTGATTGAGTTTGAGGCCATCGAATCTATTCTCCAGCCGTCGGATCTCTTGGTAGTATGCCGCCATCTTGGCGTCGTGGCACCTCGACTCCTTCATGACTTGGTTGACAACCAGCTAGGAGTTGCCCTTGATGTCGAGGTGTCAGATGCCCAACTCGATGGCGATTTGTAGGCCGTTGATGAGCGCCTCATATTCGGCCACATTATTTGATGAGGGAAAATGGAGACGAACCATGTACCTCATGCGGACCCCAAGGGGTGATACGAAGACTAGCCCCACGCCAGCGCCCTTCTTCATCAGTGATCCATTGAAGTACATCGTCTAGTACTCCTGATCGACGACCGCTAGTGGCATCTGGATCTCGGTCCATTCCGTAATGAAGTCGGCCAACACCTGGGATTTGATCGCCGTTTGGGGGGCATATGTGATGCCTTGATCCATTAGCTCTAGTGCCCATTTCACGGTTCTTCCCGTCACATCCTGGCTCTAGACGACCTCGCCAAGGGGGAACGACGTCATGACCGTCATGAGATGTGACTCAAAGTAGTGGTGTAGCTTCCGCTTGGTGATGAGGATGGCATATAGGAGCTTTTGGATTTGGGAGTAACGGGTCTTGGAGTCGGATAGTACCTCGCTGACGAAATACACAGGATGCTAGACCTTAAGGGCGTGTCCCTCTTCCTCCCGCTCTACTACCAGGGCGGCACTGACCACCTGTGTGGTGGCCGCTATGTATAGCAGGAGGGATTCGCCGTCGCTTGGAGGAACCAGGATCGGGGGCCTTGTTAGGAGTAGCTTGACTCCGTCAAGTGCCTCTTGGGCCTCGGACGTCCACTCGAAGTGGTCGGCTTTCTTCAGAAGTCGGTAAAGGGGGAGACCTCATTCGTCGAGGTGAGAGATGAATTGGCTGAGGGCAGCGAGGCACCCTGTGACTTGCTGAACCCCCTTTATGTTCTGGATCAAGCCCATCCTTGTGATGGCTGATATTTTCTCTGGGTTGGCTTTGATGCCATGCTCGGAGACGATGAAGCTGAGTAGCATGCCCCTCGGGACCCCGAAAACACACTTCTCAGGATTGAGTTTGATGCCATTTGCACGAAGTTTCGCAAAGCTTTGCTCGAGATCAGCGACAAGGTGGACAGCCCATTTGGACTTAACTACGATGTCGTCGACGTAGGCCTCAACGGCCTGCCCAATGAGGCCCCCAAAGCATTTGAGCATATAGCGCTGGTAGGTAGCCCTAGCATTTTTTAGACCAAATGGCATTGAGGTGTAGCAGAATGATCCAAAGGGGGTGATAAAAGACGTCGCGAGCTGGTCGGACTCTTTCATCGCAATTTGATGGTAGCCGGAATACGCATCAAGGAAGCAGAGGGTTTCGCACCCTGAGGTAGAATCAACTATTTGGTCTATGTGTGGCAAAGGAAATAGATCCTTTGGGCATGCCTTGTTGAGACCCGTATAGTCAACACACATCCTCCATTTCCCACTCTTCTTTCGTATAAGAACGGGATTTGCTAACCACTCTGGGTGGTGTACTTCCCTGATGAATCCGGCGGCCAACAGTTTTGTTATTTCTTCACCGATGGCCCTGCGCTTTCCTTTGTCAAAGCGACGTAGGCGTTGCTTCACCGGTTTAGAGCCTGGGTGGATTTTCAAGGTGTGCTCGGCGACCTCCCTCAGGATGCCTGGCATGTCTGAGGGCTTCCACGCAAAGATGCCTTTGTTGTCGCAGAGGAAGTCGACGAGCACGCTTTCCTATTTGGAGGAGAGCGTGGTACCAATGCATACCGTCTTACCCTCAGAGCTGCTGGGATCTATGAGGACCTCTTTGGAGCCCCCTGCCGATTCAAACATCCCGGCGGATTTCTTTGCGTCGGGCGCTTCTTCGGCGACCTCTTCCCTGAGGGCGGCGAGTTCCCCGGAGGCGACGATAGCTGTGGCGTGGCCACAACACTCGACCTCGCACTCGTAGGCCTGCTGGAAGGTGCCGATGGTGATGACCCCGTGGGGACCCGGCATCTTCAGCTTGAGGTATGTATAGTTGGGGACGGCCATGAACTTTGCGTAACATGGTCGTCCTAGGATGGCGTGGAAGGTTCCAGGAATCCCACCACGTCAAAGGTGAGGGTCTCAGTCCTGTAGTTGGACTGATCCCCAAAAGTGACGGGTAGATCGACCTGCCCTAGCGGTATGACCTATTTGCTAGGCACGATGCCATGGAAAGGCACCTGGATTGGGCGGAGGTTCGACCGGTCGACGCCCATCTCGTCGAGCGTCTTGGCGTACATGATGTTGAGGCCGCTGCCTCCGTCCATCAGTACTTTCGTGAGTCGCTTTGGGCTGACGATCGGGTTGACAACAAGCGGATACCTTCTCAGGTGTGGGACGGCATCCGGATGGTCAGCCCAGTCAAAGGTTATGGTGGATTCAGACCACCGGAGGAAGGCTTGGCTAGCCCAGCCGTATAGACCTCACGGCGCGCGACCTTCTGGCGGCGTTTGGAGTCATAGGCCTTTGACCCTTCGACGATCATGAGGGCGCCATTAGACGTTGGAAAGGCGTCATCCTTCTCCTTGGTGTTGTCTGTGGTGGGGGCAGGTTCCTTCCCCTGCTCCCCTTTGTTGAGGCCTCCGGTCAAGTATTTGTGCATGAGGCCACAATCCTTGTATAGATGCTTGGCCGGGAAAGCATGGTTTGGGCACGATTCCCCAAGCATTTTTTTGAAGTGGTTCGGAGTGCCCTCTGTGGGCTTCTAGCCACCCTTGCAGTCGGTAGCGGCCATGAGCGAGTCATCGCGCTGCTGCTTCTTATTCTTTCTTTTGGTGGAACGGTTGGAGGCGCCTTCGCCGGTGCCCTCGTCCCGCCTTGCCTTGCCATCGGAACGGTCAAAGATTGCTCCGACCACCTCCTCTCCTAAGGCATGGCTAGTGGCAATGTCCAGGAGTTCCTTGGTGGTCCGTGGGCCCCTGTGTCCCAGTTTATGGACCAAAGACTCACAGGTGGTCCCAGATAGGAAGGCTCCTATCACGTCGGCATCGGCGACGTTAGGGAGCTCGTTGCACTGTCGGGAGAAGCGTCGGATGTACCCGCGGAGGGTTTCATCCTCCTTCTGGTGGCAGTTCTTGAGGTCCCATGGGTTCCTAGGGCGCTTGTACGTGCCCTGTAAGTTTCCCACAAAGATCTCCCTCAAGTCCGCCCAACTCTGAATGGCGTTGGACGGTAGGTGCTCCAACCATGCTCGCGCCGAATTGGCCAAGAATAGTGGGAGATTGCGAATAATGAAATCATTATCATTTGCGCCACCGGCTTGACAGGCAAGCCGATAGTCTTTGAGCCAAAGCCCAGGGTTTGTTTCTCCAGAATATTTAGGGATGTTGGTAGGCGGTCGGTACCTTGGCAGGAAAGTAGCATTGAGGATGTGCTGGCCGAAGGCCTGAGGGCCTGGCAGGCCAGGGCTTGGACTCCGATCCTTGCCACTTTCGTAGCGTCCACCGCGCTAAGGGTGGTAGCCACATTTGGCTCCTTCTCTTGGGTCATTGTGGGTGCGTCTATGGGCGTCGATGGTGTTGCGTGTGTCGCGGTCGTGGCCGAGACGTTGATGTACCGGAACAGCGGTGTGCTATCCACCGCCTAGTGGTGTTTGGTGGACCGACGTGTCCTTGGTGGGGCGCGCCGAGGGCATACGCTGGCTAGTGTTGAGCTCACGTCGCCGAGACAATGAGCTCTCTGCCTGCTGCGCCGCCGCACGCTCGAGCAGTGTGCGAATTTCTCGTTGGGCCCAGCGTTCCTCGGGCATTGTGGCCTCTGCGAGGCCGTGAAGCAAGGCCGTTGCGGCGGTGATGTTCTGACTCACCCGAGTGAAATGAGGAAGGGTTCCATCATCGGTGATGATCCTTTGGTGCACATTGCGGGCCGTGGCGCGTGCGCACCCGCCGTCTCCGCGGCGTTCAATCTCACGATCAATTTTCACGTATTCCCGCACGAGCTCTTGTCCGGCCTCATCGATCTCCAGCTTTTGGGCTCGCAGCTGCTCCATCCTTACGCAAGATGGGGCCACTGCTTCCCCTGCGGTCTTGCCATCGGGGTTGCCTGTCGAGGTAGCTTCCTCCCCGAAGACGCTGTCGACGCGCCCCTCAGGGGTTCCCGCCATAAAGCACTCCTGGGAGGGGTTGTGGCTCCCCTTGCTGGAGTCAGAGCTAGAGGATGATCCTGGCTCCTCCATGAGGACCTTGTGGAGAGACTCCGTGTCATGTTCAATTACCCCCACGAACTCGCTGTCTGTGGGAGGCTGAACCATGCGCAGTGCCACAAGGTGGCCGACGGTCGCCGCGACGTTGCGGAGACCGAATGGAAACGCTGTCGGGGTGCTCTACACGTGGTGTTCCGGAAAGAGGAGCCCCTCTCCAGAAGGTCATGCCACATCGTTGTCGTTGGGAAGGGTGAGGCGACGCTGGTTCTCCCTAGACTACCGGGGTCCAAGGGAGGCACTGAGCTGGCGCCCAAGCCCCTCACGGTTGAGGCCGATGGAGGGGAGAGATTGGATGGCGGTGTATGGCCGTACCAACTCTCCTCCCACCGTGATGATGAAATCAAGGCTCCCGAAGCATCCGTGGCAGGGTTTGGAATGCACAAAGATCCCTACCTGGCGCGCCAACTGTCGGTGTTTCGAACAAACACCGGCTAGTAAATTTATAATTGATGCGCGTTAGGCCTAGATGGTGCGCTAAAGGACACAAGGTTTATACTGGTTCGGGCTAAATGTCCCTACGTCCAGTCTGTTGCTGCTCGTGTTATTAGCACCAAAAATGGTTTATAGTAGGGGGTACAAATGGTCGAGAGAGGGACTGGTCCCAGGTCTCTGATGGAAGGGTCAAAAGGATGCCAAGAGCCTGGTGGTGGCTTGGCAGTGTGTGTGATATGAAACTCAACTTTCTATGAGCTCGTCTATATGTGAGTTGTTCGTCAAAAGTCGGTCCTTCTAGTAGGGAGCCCTGTCCTCCCTTTTATAGACCAAGGGGGAGCAGGGGTTACAGACGGGAGAAAGAGGAAAATAGCAAGGTATCGAAAGTCCTTCGAAGGGTCTAGGTTTTCCTTTTCCTCCAAGTCAGCCTCGCTGATACGGCCAGATGATGTCAGGGGTTGGCACGTTCGCCGGGTGCCCGTGTGCTGATGACGGTGTGCCTTTACTTGATCTACAAGTGGGCACATCCTGTCCCGCCCCTGCGGGTGGCGTGTCGAACCGAGGTGTGTTCCCACAACCCTATGGGGAGCGGACGGTGCAGTGACCGCCCGTTCGTTACTGTAGAGGATGGGAGTTCCTTGGACTATAGTGGTTGTCATATGTTGGTGTCCTATTCCTCACCCGAGGGCTGAAGGCGGCGCCTACAATACTGTAGTAGTGCTCTGGTCCAGGAGTTTTTTTATCATTCGATGGCCATTAGTTCCACCTCATTAGGTACCCCGGTATTAGGTCCCCGACAGTAGCCCCTGAGCCCCCGGGTGATTCGGACTGAATTGCCCGAGGGATGTTTTGACCTGCCAGAGTTTGATCTGCCAGAGGGTGCGCGTGAGCGCACCCAACGGGTGTAGCCCCTGAGCCCCCAGGTGATTCTAGTAGAATCGCCCAGGGGGTAGCATCGGGCCCTTCATGGGTAGGACCATAAGATTTGGTTCTTCGTCAACCGGATATTTTTAAGGGAATCATGGTATCCTGTTCACGGGGATTTCATTCTGGGCCAGCCTGGCTGGGGCTTGACTGCAGATCGAGGCCCTGGTGATGCTTGCATCCTTGAGTCTTGATTGTTTGCGGGCCCATCCCTCGTTGCTCTAACTCATTGCGGTTATCAAAGTGCCACTAGATGCTCTAACTCATTGCATATGCATTTAGAATCCAGTGGAGTGCTAACACCCTTAAAAATATTTCTAAAAATATGCTAACACACATGCACAAAGGTGATACACATTGTGTTTAGCACTTGGGAGCAAGGGTTCGAAACTTCACCGGCAGAGTGTCCGCCCGTACAGAAAAGATAGGGTTTCACAGAGTGCACCGGACGCTGGTCATGTGGTGACTGGACGCTGGGGAGCAGCATCTGGTCAATTATAAAAGAAGATGATACTCTTAGTCTCTTGACCGAACACAGGCTGAACACTATTCAGTGTCCGGTCATGTTGCTGTGGCGGCACACAGAGGAGACAATGAGTGATCAGACGCTGGGCAAGTCCGGTCGGTGGTTACTGGAATCGACCAGACGCTGGGGTCCTGTGTCGGGTCACTTTGAGCAGCACGTCCGGTCACAACTTAAGTGCACTGTTGACCATTGAGATCGGACGATCAGCATTTGAAGCAGGGGCCACATGGCGTGCTTCATGTGACCGAATGCTAGGATCTTGTGTCCGGTCGATCTGACCGGCGCGTCCGATCGCCCTGATTTTTCAGTGAACAGAGGAGCCAACAACTCTATTCGTGGGGGCTCTCTATTTAAGCCCCATAGCCGGCTCAAGCTCACCCTTTTGGTCATTTGCATTGACATAGCAACCTTGTGAGCTTAGCCAAAGCCCTCCCACTCATCTCCATCATTGATTCATCATCTTTGTGAGATTGGGAGAGAATCCAAGTGCATTGCTTGAGTGATTGCATCTAGAGGCACTTGGTGTTCATGTTTTGCTATCGGATTCGCTTGTTGCTCTTGGTGGTTGCCACCACCTAGATGGCTTGGAGCAGCGGAGGAGGATTGGCATGAGTTGGTGATTGTTCGTGGCCATCTTTGGTGATTGTGAGGGGACTTGTGCCTTCCTCGGCGGAGCACCAAAAGGTAACCCTAGTGGATTGCTCATGTCATTGAGTTACCTCACTTGTGGGTAGGTTCTTGCAGTGTCCAATTATGTGGACGAGGTTCGTGCAACACCTCTTAGCCATCGAACCACCAAGTGTTGGTCAACACAATGGGGACGTAGCGTGTTGGCAAGCACGTGAACCTCGGGAGAAAATTGGTTGTCCCTTATCCTTTGGTATTCTCTCGGTGATTGATTTAGTATTCATCTTATGATTGGTTCACTCCTCTACACGGCGGTATAATCACCCTACTCACTCATTTATATTCTTGCAAACTAGTTGTAGCAAGCTCTTTAGTGTAGTTAGAATTGAGAGCTCGCTTTGTTGTTTTGAGTTCATCTAGTGGAGCTCTTTAGTGTAGCAAGTGTGAGAGCTCGTAGTGAGTAGTGACTTAGCAAATTGAGTGTCTAGTGATCATAGTAACTAGAATTATTGGATAGGTGACTTGCAACCCTTGTAGAGCTAGAGCAAGTTTGCATTTCGCTATTTATCATACTAATCAAATTGCTCTAGTTGGTTTGTAGATTTTTAAATAGGCTATTCAACCCCCCCCCCTTAGCCATATTAGGACCTTTCAAAAGTGCGCACGAAGAATCACGACTGAAGCCACTGTTCTTCAAATCCGGGATCAGTGCAGGTCAATTTCACCTTTTTCTCCATGATTCTAGGCCAGAAGATTAATAAAAATAAATAAATTTGGGGACTGAAAGGATCAAGATGCCCAAGAGGGGGGTGAATTGGGCTAATTCTAAATTTCTTTGCAATAATTAAGTCCTATGGTTAGCCCAATTAACCCCTTGTGCCTAGAAAGTGTTTCTATTGATCTACCGCACAAAAGTTTAGCAACCTAAATTCCAATCCTACTCTAGCATGGCAATTCTATGAATGTAAATGACAAGAATTGAATTGCTCAAAGTAAATAGAGGAGGAACGCGGCGATGTTTTGTCGAGGTATCAGAGAGTCACCTGCCCCACTAGTCCTCGTTGGAGCACCCGCGCAAGGGTGTAGCTCCCCCTTGATCCGCACAAGGATCAAGTGCTCTCTATGGGTTGATTCTTTGACACTCCATCGCGGTGAATCACCCACAACCGCTCACAACTTGAGTTGGGTCATCCACAAGCTCCGCCGGATGATCACCAAACTCCCTATCACCACCAAACCGTCTAGGTGATGGCGATCACCAAGAGTAACAAGCACGAACTCTCACTTGACCACGACAAGCCTAATGAGAAGGGTGGATGTACACTTTGCTACTCTTGATCTCATTAATGAGGGCCCTCTTTGGAATTCTCAAATCTCAATCACCTCACTAGGACCTTGCTCTTCTTGGCACTCTCAAAGGTGTTTTTCAGCTATTGGAATGAGCAAAAGTATCCCCACACACGAATGGAGGAAGTATTTATAACCATGGTTGAAAAATGAACCGTTATGTGCTTTTGTAGGGTGACCGAACGCTCCAGTCAGTTCTCCCTGAACTCCAGTGTTTAAAATGTGACCGGACGCGTCCGGTCGTGATTTTCCCTCTCTGGAACCTTACTGGAGTCGACCGAACGCTGGGACTCAGCGTCTGATCAACACTGACCTGACACGTCCGGTCATGATTTTCCCTCTCTGGAACCTTACTGTAGTCAACCAGACGCTGGGACTCAGCGACCGGTCACTTCACCTCTCAGCGACCGGTCGCACCAGACGATTTTACCTTGATCAAATGAACTGACCGGACTCTGCGCTAGCGTCCGGTCACCCCAGAGCCAGCGTCCTATCAGTATTTGACCCTCCATTCACTTCCAACTCTCGATCATATGTGAATAAAGTTTGCTCCAATGGATCTAAGGGCTTTTTAGGAGCTACCTAGTGCTAGGTTTAGCAACTGTGCACCACACCTAACCCACTAGACTCACCTTGGTCAAGCTACCCATCCATACCCCCCTTAATAGTACGGCCAAAGGAAAAACAAAGTCCTAAACTACTCTAAGTGTCTCTTCAACTCCAATTGATACTTAGAACTAGTCCATCCTTAACCTTGTCGTCCATCCTTTGAAAACCAAAATGATTTCCATCGTAGGGGCATGACCACCATGACAGCCTAATCGATCTCCATTACCATGACCTAACATAATTGCCTCTGCAAAACACACGTTAGTCATAGTAATCACGTATTGTCATTAATCCTCAAAACCCAACTAGGGGCCTAGATGCTTTCAATCTCCCCCTTTTTGGTGATTGATGACAATACCACCTCGAGTATGTGAAAGAGTTGAGGTTTTAACATGCTTGGTTCATATAAGCTTTTGACAATAAGAACAAAAGAGTTAGGCAAGCTTATATGACCCAAGCCAACATGATATACTCGAAAGATATGAAATAAGAATGAGTATAAGTAATAAAGCTCATTTGCATCAGAGTAAAACACAGAAGCAAAGCAAATGAGCATAACACTTATCGGTGTTTCGAACAAACACCGGCAAGTAAATTTATAATTGATGCGTGTTAGGCCCGGATGGTGCGCTAAAGGACACAAGATTTATACTGGTTCAGGCTGAATGTCCCTATGTCCAGTCTGTTGCTGCTTGTGTTATTAGCACTGAAAATGGTTCATAGTAGGGGGTACAAATGGTCGAGAGAGGGACTGGTCCCAGGTCTCTGATGGAAGGGTCGAAAGGATGCCAAGAGCCTGGTGGCGGCTTGGCAGTGTGTGTGATGTGAAACTGAACTTTCTATGAGCTCGTCTGTATGTGAGTTGTCCATCAAAAGTCAGTCCTTCTAGTAGGGAGCCCTGCCCTCCCTTTTATAGACCAAGGGGGAGTAGGGGTTACAGACGGGAGAAAGAAGAAAATAGCAAGGTATCGAAAGTCCTTCGAAGGGTTCGGGTTTTCCTTTTCCTCCAAGTTAGCCTCGCTGATACGGCCAGATGATGTTAGGGGTTGGCACGTTCGCCGGGTGCCCATGTGCTGATGACACTGCGCCTTTACTTGATCTGCAGATGGGCATGTCCTGTCCTGCCCCTGCGGGCGGCGTGTCGGACCGAGGTGCGTTCCCATGGCCCTATGGGGAGCGGACGGTGTGGTGACCGCCCGTTCATTACTATAGAGGATGGGAGTTCCTTGGACTGTAGTGGTTGTCATATGTTGGTGTCCTGTTCCTCACCCGAGGGCTGAAGGCGGTGCCTACAATACTGTAGGGTGAAGAGCACGCGCCTGCAACACTGTTCAGGCCCTGCCATGCCTGGGAGGGCCTAAAGCGCCCGTCCCATCATGCCCTGACAGCGCTATCCGTAGTGGCGCAGGGTATGGTCCTTGGTACTACGTTTGACTCGTATGTCATGTCGCACCCTGTGCTCATTATTACAGAAGGACGGGATGTACCTTGTCGGTCATGGTGGGGCCTGCCCTCGGCCGTCCGGTGAGACAAAGCCCAGCCCCCAGAGGTGGGGCAAGGTGGAGTTTAGGCCTCGGATATCGGGCGAGGCGGAGTCCGCCCACAGTCGTCGATCGAGGCAGAGCCCGCCCTCGGGCGTCTGGTCGAAGCGGAGCTAGCCCTCAGCCATCGGGCGAGGCGGAGCCCGCCCCTAGGTTTTGGGCGAGACGGAGCCTAACCCTTAAGGGTTGGGCGAGGCGGAATCTAGCCTTTAGCCCTCGAGCGAGGCAGGGCTGGCCCACGGGCGTTGGGCGGGCCAAAGCCTAGCCCTTAGCCCTCGGGCGAGATGGGGCCGAGCCGCCAGCCCTCGGGTGAGGTGGAGCTGGCCTGCGAGCGTCGGGCGAGGCGGAACCAAACTCCCGTCATTCAGGCAAGGAGTGCAGTAGTGCTCTCGTTCAGGAGTTTTTTATCGTTCGATGGCCATTAGTTCCACCTCATTAGGTACCTCGATATTAGGTCCCTGACAACACTAGTGATATGACATATAAAAGATTCAAAGTAGAGAGCACACATGTCACATATCACGATCATGTAGATATCACTGTCACATAAATATAGTTTGATGCATAAAAGTAAACTCACGAATGCATAATAGTGTATCACATATAAAAACCAAATATAATAGATAAACTAAGCTCCCCCTAAGTCGCTCCCCCTAGGTCTAACATACTCAATCCCTCTCCCCCTTTGGCGTCAAACACCAAAACCTAAGGGTCGGTCGGCGGGGCTGCAGCGGACGAGTCAGGCGCTGAGGTACGAGGAGTGAGCTAGAACTATGTACCATCATCATCTGACCCTGAGCTCTAAGCTGTCTGACCCTGTGTAGATGGAAGCGATGCTGAAGTGGTCTGGGTTGGATCAGAGACTGGAGCGGCCATAGACTGTGCAGGTATCACTGAAGTAGGCGGCTCTGATGATGCAACAGAAGAAAGGAGTGTCTCTGTAGTCCCGGTAATAGGTGCAACTATAGAAGGACCTAGGACATCTAAATATGGTGGAGTAGGCTGTCCTGTCAACTCACTGAAAGATGCTCCAAGGCTCTTAGAGACTGAGGTATCTAGCACTAGCAGCGAGGAAGTTTGAGCCAGTGTGAAGCCCGTCTGAAGAGGTGTGAACTGTGGGGCTAACACTGGCGAGGCAAACCACTTGGACACCTACTCTGTAGGTGACGCAAATTGTGCTGGTGGCTATCCCTGACTCTAAAGCCCACTAGGATTTAATGCTAGAGTCATAGAAGTGGTGGCAGGCTGACCAAGCTGGGGTGAAGGCTATGACGGTGGAGCCCCAATAGCTGTCACAACATGCTGCATAAACCCTAGTAGCTGCTGCTGCATGAGAAGCTGTTGCTGATGCATGGCCTACTACTGCTGCTGTATAGCCTGCTGCTATTGCTGGAACTCATCCTGCCTAGTCTAAAACTGAGCAAAAGTGGCAGGTGTCTCCTGAGCCTGGCGAGCCTGATCCTACATCATCCGCTCAAGTATGGCAAGTAGAGCGGGGTCTATCTGCAGTGCAGGTGGAGTTGAACTGGAACTACCAGCCTCATGGTCATGTCGACATGGAGGCATCTGAGGAATAGGCTGGTAGTCATCATCTGAGCTGTCACTAGGGTCGCTCGCGACAATCCCCTCCTGCTGAGCATCAAGCTGCTCCTCTTCTATAGCTGCTATGCTCCTGATGGTCTCATTCTGCTAAGCTATAGTCTCTGACACCTCTGGACGTCGGCTCGGCTGGCTGGGTGTCCTCACTGCACTATGTCGAATCATCTAAGTCATGTTGTATGCAGGGAACTCTGTAGTAGCACCACTATACTCTGCCAGCATCTCTAGTGGCCTCACAGTAACTGCCCTGTGGATCAGGAATGTAACCCAGTGAGCATATGGTAGCTGCCTATGACTCCTGAACCCCTCTGCAATAGTATCCTCCATCTTTGATAGAAGGAGATCCTAAATGTCAAACACTGTCTGCTACATCAGAGAGTTCAGTAACCATAACTGTATGCGAGTCAAGCCCTTGTGATACCCCATCCTCGGAAGCAGTGTCCTCCACATAATAGCATCAAGCACTCTAGCTGTAGGATTGACATCACTGGGTGTCCTGCTCGACCCCTCGCCGAATGGCTCTGTAAAACAATGGTGGACTAGATCTGTAGGGGGCACAAAACCACCGTGAGGGCATTTGGGAGGCGATGTCTGTCCATAGCAAACCTCATGTAGCCAGATGGGCTGCTCCTAAAGCCTGAGTATCTCTCTAATCCTAGTGCTTGTCAGCTTATAATCTCTACCTCTGAATACAAAGTGTATAAATCTGTGCTGCGGGTCAATCTAGAGTGTAGCATAGAACTGATGGACCTAAGATGGAACATATAGGCATGTCCGTTCAAGTAAATCTATCAACCCTGGCAGGTAAGCTAGGTAAGAGCGAATATGATCTCTAGTTGCTGCTACAATGGTCTCAATGTTACACACCCTCTGAGATCTGAATACTGCTCCACTGTTAAGATATGCATTATAAAAGTCTTCCTATAGTGGTGTGTAGAAACCCTCTGAAGCACGCTCATCCTGCCTCGGTGGAAACCACTACTCAAAGTCCACAAATCTGAGCTGCTAAACCTACTTGGTTGTGGCAGCCCTCAAATCCAAGTGAGTCACTGGAGGCGGACCCTGTGGTCTAGGCGGTGGGCGAGAACCCCTCCGCTGTGTCTCTGACCTCGGTGTGACTAGAGCATGGGTATGACTAGAGCGATGAGGCTATGGCTGAGGTGCCTGCTCTGTCTCCTCAGCCTGCTCTCCCTCCTAAGTCTGCTCTACTGGCTGTGGCTGCTGCTGAGGCTCCCTGTGAGACAGACTCTCATCAATAGAGACATGCCGTCCTCCAACCATGAGAGTCACAGCTGGACCACCATGATGGCGCTCAACCTGCTCAAGTGCAGCCCTCATAGATGGAGAGAGCTGATCTGCAATGACAACACCACTCCGAGCTCCTCCTCTCTCTGCATGCTCTGTGGCCTCTACAACTGTGGCTGCTCTTGCTGTATCTGCATCAGGGTACTTGTGCTTCTTCATCGCTAGCTTTTTTGTTGCCTTGCCTTTTGCATCTGTAGGTTGGCGAGGCGGGGGCCTCGGATCCTCATCACCGGGACCACCTCCGACATTCTTGACACAAGCCATCTGATGGATCTAAAAAGGATAACTGCCCTAACAAGAATCAACTACCAACTGTCACTCCCGAGGCTTGGCCTCGATACGTACTCGTGAGCTTGGCCCCGAGTTAACTAACAACTGCCAAAGGGACCACAACGGCACCGACTCGCTACATGATAGAATAGATAGGATATACAAATAAATACAATATATCTAAAGATACGAAATCCTAGGAAGCAAGCAATTAGGAATGAAATTGGAAATGAGGGCTTGCTACCTGACGAACTTGTGAAACGACGAGAATAGGAACGGATCGGGGAACCACCGAGTCGGCTAGGGTTGCAATGCGGCGAGGATCGGCGACAGAGGATGCAGGGCACTGCAATGTGGCTCGGGCATGTGAAGTAGAGGCACGGGTGCAGGCTAGGGCAATAGCACAACGGCACTGGAATAGGGGCTCAGCGGCGCTAGGTCAGAGCACGTGCACGGCGGCGCGGACTAGAGGCGGCGCTGGGAGCAGTGGTGTGGGCGAGCGTGGAGGCGGTGCTAGGGCATGGGTGCGGCGGCGGCACTAGAGCTGCGCGGGTGCGCTGTTCGGCGGCGTAGGTAGGGCACGACGGCACGGAGGCGCGGGCACAGGCAGCGCTGAGTAGAGGCACAGGCACGGCGGCGTGGACTGCGGGCAGGCAGCGCGGAGCAGAGGCACGAGCAACGGCGTGGGCTGCGATGGCTAGGGTACGGGCGAAGGAGGCGCAGCAGCGATGACGGCGTATGCAGCTCAATCTTGGTTTTATGGTGGCCCCCCCATGACGGAATAGATAAGGAAACAGAGAAGAAACCAGATCCTGTACGTTTTCTACTGACCGGACGCTCCGATGGCAGCGACCGGACGCTGCCACCTAGCGTCCGGTCGATTCTAGAGAGGTCCAAAACCCCTGGAATCATGACCGGATGCAGCCAGAGTCCGGTGCAAGCAGTCGCCTTCATCTTCGATCGACCAGACGCTAGATCGCCATCTAACCAGACGCTGGGAAAGCACTGTTTCAGTGTCCGGTCACTCCTTCTCAGCAGCAGTTCACCTCCTGTGAACTGACTGGATGTTGGACTTTAGAGTCCGGTGTAGCGTCCGGTCACTCTTTTTCCAGCAAATCTTCAAAGTCCTTCGTGCTGCCTGTTCCCAATCAAGTCCCAACTTCAATAAGATCCAAATAAACACCAATTGGGACTGATGTGAGTAACCTCTCTCAAACCCTCAAATTTTTCAAAATATTTTGCCTTAGGCTATAATTCTTTTTAAGAAAATAGGCAATAAGAGCGCAATTGAAGATAAATGACAGAGCAACATTTGTGCATATGCAATGCAATACTTTAAAGTAAATCTAGTTGCTTGTCAAGTTTGATCCAAGGTTAAGCTTCTTCACACGCTTTTTGGTAGTTATCTTAACCATGTTAGACAAGCCCTATATGCATTACCATAAAGAGTAAACATGTTGTATATTACAATGCAATGCAAGGGACAACACAAGCTCATTTTTTAGTGAAGTTACTAAAATCAAGAACATTGAGCTCACTCCGCAATCGACAAAAAGTTGCCTCATCTAGTGGTTTAGTGAAGATATCCGCCAATTGATCTTCGGTCCTTACACCTTCTAATGAAATATCATTCTTTGCAACATGATCTCTAAGAAAGTGATGACGGATATCAATGTGCTTGGTGCGTGAGTGTTGAACCGGATTATTTGCAAGTTTTACCGTACTTTCATTGTCGCACAAAAGAGGTACTTTTTCTAGAACTACACCATAGTCTAGCAAAGTTTATTTCATGTAAAGAATTTGTGCACAACAAGCACCCGCGGCAATGTATTTCGCTTCGGCGGTAGACAAAGCCACACTATTTTGTTTCTTGGAGGACCAAGACACAAGTGATCTACCAAGCAAATGGCACTCTCCGGATGTGCTTTTTCTATCCACTTTGCAACCGGCATAATCCGAATCGGAATAGCCAACTAATTCAAATATAGCTCCTTTGGGATACCAAAGGTCAATGCTTGGTGTGTGCTTAAGATACCTAAGAATTATTTTAACGGTAATTAAATGAGTTTCCTTAGGATTAGCTTAAAATCTAGCACACATGCACACACTAAACATGATGTCGGACCTAGATGCGGTTAAATATAATAAGCTACCAATCATAGAGTGGTAGAGAGTTTGATCAACCGTGTTACCTCCCTCATCTAGGTCGAGATGTCCATTAGTTGGTATTGGTGTCTTGATTGGCTTACATTCATCCATCTTAAATCTTTTGAGAAGATTATTTGTATATTTCTATTGAGAGATGAAAATCCCTTCTCTCATTTGCTTGACTTGAAAACCAAGAAAGAATGTAAGCTCTCCACTCATTGATATCTCAAACTCCTTCGACATCAATTCACCAAACTCTTTGCAAGAATCTTCATTTGATGATCCAAAGATGATATCATCAACATACACTTGACAAATGAAGATATGTCCATCAAGCTTCTTGGTGAATAGTGTGGTATCAACCTTCCCAATGATGAAGCCCTTCTCAATAAGGAAGTCTCGAAGGCGCTCATACCAAGCTCTTGGGGCTTGCTTAAGCCCATATAACGCCTTGGATAACCTATAAACATGATTAGGATATCTAGGGTCTTCAAACCCGGGAGGTTATCAACATAGACTAGTTCATTAATAAAGCCATTTAAAAATGCACTTTTCACATCCATTTGATATAGTTTCATGTCATAATGTGATGCATATGCAAGGAGGATACGAATGGCTTCTAGTCTTGCAACTGGTGCAAAGGTCTCTCCAAAATCCAAACCTTCAACTTGAGAGAACCTCTTTGCAACTAGTCTTGCCTTGTTCCTCACAACTACACCTTGATCATCTTGCTTGTTGCGGAACACCCACTTTGTTCCAATGACTCTTGCACCTTTTGGCTGCTCTTCAAGAGTCCAAATTTCATTGCGGGTGAAATTGTTCAACTCTTCATGCATGGCATTTATCCAATCCAGATCTTGAAGAGCTTCTTCTACCTTAGTAGGCTCAAAGCAAGAGACAAAAGAGTGATGTGCAATAAATGAAGCAAGTTTTGTGAGTGAGTCATTACTCCCTTTGATGGACTCTCTATGATGAGATCTTGTGGATGATCTTATAGTAGAGGTATGTTTCTTCTATTGACCACTTGAGGAGAAGGTTGTGGAGCATCAACATCTTGTGCTTATACCACCATTTGATCATGGGAGATGAGTGTCTTCATTTTCTATTCTCCCATCTTTATTACCATCTTGTGGCACATTTGATGAAGAAGGTGGATCAATTACTTGTATATCATCTTCATCATCTTTAGGCTTGATGTCTCCAACTGGAATGTTCTTCATAGCCTCCCTCAATGGTTCATCACCTACATCATCAAGATTCTCATGTGCTCCTTGGGATCCGTTAGATTCATCAAATTCCACATCATATGTTTCTTCAACCAAGCCGATGGCATGATTAAATACTCTATATGCTTTAGACTTTGATGAGTAACCAACAAGAAAGCCAATATCACAACGTCTTTAAAACTTTCCTAGGTGTTGTTGTTTCTTGTAGATGTAGCATTTGCAACCAAACACCCTAAAGAAGAAGACGCCCGGCTTCTTCCCATTGAGCAACTCATAAGGTATCTTGTCAAGGAACTTTTGAAGGAATAGGCGGTTGGATACATAGCATGCGGTGTTGATAGCTTCCACCCATAGAGCTTCGGGGGTGTTGTACTCATCTAGCATTGTTCTTGCAAGAGTGATCAATGTCCGGTTCTTTCTCTCAACTACACCATTTTGTTGAGGGGTATATGTTGCGGAGACCTCATGCTTGATCTCAACTTCATCACAATAGGCTTCTATGTTTGTGTTGTCAAATTCTTTATCGTTGTCACTTCTAATCTTCTTGAGCTTCACTTTAAATTCATTTTGAGCTCTCTTGGCAAACTTCTTGAAGCAAGATGCAACTTCAGATTTGTCATGAAGGAAGAATACCCATGTGTATCTTGAATAGTCATCAACAATTACAAGATAATAAAGATTTTTTCCCAAACTCTTGTATGTTGTTGGTCCAAATAAGTCCATGTGAAGGAGTTCTAGCACTCTTGTGGTTGACATGAAAGCTTTTGTTGGATGAGTATTTGCAACTTGCTTGCCGACTTGACATACACTACAAAGCTTGTCCTTCTCAAACTTCACATCCTTCAACCCTCTCACCAAATCATTCTTCATTAGCTTCTTGAGTGAGCTCATCCCAACACGAGCAAGTCTTCTATGCCATAGCCACCCAAGTGTTGTTTTGGTAAATAGGCATATCTTCAAGTTAGCATCTTCGAAGATGAAATCCACTAAGTATAGGTTGTTGTATGTAAATCCTTTGAATATCACTTGATCATCATCCTTCTTAGATACAACAACTTTCTTCTCGGTGAACAAGCATTGGAAGCCAAGATCATACAATTGTCTTACGGATAGCAAGTTGAAGCTCAATGAAGCAACATAGAGCACATTTGAGATAGAATGATTATTTGATATTGCCACTTTTCCTAATCCTTTAACCTTGCCCTTAGAATTATCTCCAAATGTGATTCTTTCTTATCCATCTACTTCTTCATCTAGTGAGGTGAACATACGAGGATCACCAGTCATATGTTGTGTGCAACCACTATCAATAATCCAATGACTTCCATCGGTCTTGTAGTTCACCTACACACAAGATATCAAGCTTTAGGAACCCAAACTTGTTGAGGGCCTTTCACCTTCTCAATAAGTGACTTTGCAACCTAAATTCTCTTAGGTCTATTCTTGTTTAGAGGTCCTAAGAACATGACTTTCATCTTTCCACTAGAATCCTTTCTAAGCATGTAATGAGCATTGAAGGCAAAAGGTCTAGCATACTTGGGCAAGGGTTGTGGTGGTGGAGTTTGGCACTCATGGGCAAAGTGGCCTTCTTGTCCACACTCAAAACACTTCTTTGGATTTGGCTTTTGTTGTTGTTGAGCTTGAGCCTTGTTCTCTTTGTTTGTCATGTACCCAATGCCACTTCTATCCATCTTCATGATGGTGTTCATTAGTAGCTCACTTTGAAGATGCTTGCCTCTTGTGAACTTGCTCAATCCAATCTTGAGATGCTCTTTCTCCAACTTGAGCTTCTTGTTCTCTTCCTTGAGAGCATCATTATTTTTCTCTTGCTTGAGCTTCTTGTTCTCTTCTTTGAGCTTCTCATTCTCAAGAATCATGTCACCATCATGATCACTAGTTTCAAGCACTATGGTGTAGGTGGTCTTGAGCTCTTCAAGATCTTTCTTGAGCTTTTTATTGTCATTCTTGAGCTTGACAAACTCATCATAATCATTGGCCTCAATCACTTGCTTGCCCTTGCTACTAGAACTTTGCTCAATGCTCTCAATGATCAAATCATCACATGATGTAGCTATATCAATCTTAACAACAATGTTAGTAGCATCATGTGGCTCATTAGATAGAAATTCTTGAGCAATGACAAGATTATCATGATTAATCTTAAGAGTAGTATATTCTTCTTTTAGCTTGTTGTGGCTAGTGATGAGCTCTTTGTGCATCCCCTCAAGTTTATCATGTTTGTCTTTAAGCTCTTTCTTAGAAGATTTGAGCTCCTTGAGTTTAGATGATATAGCATCATTTGCTTCTCTAAGCTCAACACTAGCTTTTTCGGCTATATCACATTTTGCTAAAAGTGAATCATTCTTAGCCTCTAGTTTTTCATTCTTAGCTCTACTCTTTCTAATGATCTTAGTGTATTGATTTAGCAATTTAACAAGATCATCATAAGAAGGTGATTCATATTCATCATCACTATTGCTATCATCATTGCTAGCATGTTCATCACCACTACTATCATCATTTGATACCTTGCGATCACCCTTGGCCATAAGACATAGGTGTGTAGGGGATGATGGCAGTGGTGGCGGTGAAGATGATGAAGAGTCAATAACAATGGCGGCCACCTTCTTGTTGTCACTATCATCATCGAATGAGCCACTAGATGAATCAATGTCCGTGAGCCAATCACCGACGATGTATGCCTTTCCACTTTTCTTCTTCTTGTGAAAGTCCTTCTTACCATCTCTCTTCTTGTATGGCTTGTTTTTCTTCTTCTCATCTTCTTCATTGCTTGAGTCATCTTTCTTGCCCTTATACTTGTTCTTGTACTTATCTTTCTTGGGCTTTGTGCATTGATGTGCTAGATGACCAAGTTCTCCACAATTGTAGCAATCCATCTCGGAGATTGGCTTCCTTCTAGAGCTTGTGAAGAACTTCTTCTTCTTGACATCGAACTTGATGCCACTCTTGTTGAGCTTCTTTAGCATCTTGGTGGTTCTTTTCACCATGAGCGCAAGACTTGCATCATCAACTTCATCATCACTTGAGTTCTCATACTCAAGCCTTGCTTTGCCCTTCTCTTGGCTAGCTTTGAATGCTAAGTCTTTTTCTTTCTTCTTAGTATAGGATGAGCCATCTTGTGGTGTGATGTGCATATACATCTCATGAGCATTGATCTTTCCCAAGATTTGTGTTGGTGTAGCGGTGGAAAGATCACATTGATGAAGCACGGTCATAATATGCCCATATTTGTCAATGGGGAGGACACTCAAGATCTTTCTTACAACATCAGATGATTGCATTTGAGTGAGTCCAAGCCCATTGACTTCCTCTACAAGAACATTCAAGCGTGAATATATTTCATTAGCACATTCTTTGGGAAGCATCTCAAAAGAGTTAAGCTTTTTCATGACAAGATGATAGCGTTCTTCATGCTCACTCTTTGTTCCCTCATGGAGCGCACAAACATCTGACCATAGTGCATGTGCGTCTTTGTGCTTCCTCACCCGGTTGAACACATCTTTGCAAAGACCTCTAAAGATGGTGTTTCGAGCCTTTGCATTCTATTTTTCGTAATTCACCTCATCGCCTTGTAGGTGTGTAGCATCCCGAGGTTTTGGGAAGCCTTGTGAGGCGGCTCTAAGTATTCCAACATCTAGAGCTTCTAAATATGCCTCCATGTGGATTTTCTAATATGGAAAATCATCCCCTCAAAGATAGGAGGAGGTCCATCCCCATAAGACATCTTTCTCTAGGTGGTTAAGCCTAAATACGTGAGCACGAGGCTTTGATACCAATTGAAAGGATCAAGATGCCCAAGAAGGGGGTGAATTGGGCTAATTCTAATTTTTTTTACAATAATTAAGTCCTATGGTTAGCCCAATTAATCCATTGTGCTTAGAAAGTATTTCTATTGATCTACCGTACAAAAATTTAGCAACCTAAATTCTAATCCTACTCTAGCATGGCAATTCTATGAATGTAAATGACAAGAATTGAATTGCTTAAAGTAAATGCTCAAAGTAAATAGAGAAGGAGGAACGTGGCGATGTTTTGCCAAGGTATCGGAGAGTCGCCACTCCCCACTAGTCCTCGTTGAAGCACCCGCACAAGGGTGTAGCTCTCTCTCGATCCGCGTAAGGATCAAGTGCTCTCTACGGGTTGATTCTTTGACACTCCGTCGCGGTGAATCACCCACAACCGCTCACAACTTGAGTTGGGTCATCCACAAGCTCCGCCGGATGATCACCAAACTCCCAATCACCACCAAGCCGTCTAAGTGATGGCGATCACCAAGAGTAACAAGCATGAACTCTCACTTGACCACGACAAGCATAATGAGAAGGGTGGATGCACACTTTGCTACTCTTGATCTTACTAATGAGTGCTCTCTTTGGAATTCTTAAATCTTAATCACCTCACTAGGACCTTGCTCTTCTTAGCACTCTCAAAGGTGTTTCTCAGCTGTTGAAATGAGCAAAAGTACCCCCCACACGCGAATGGAGAAAGTATTTATAACCATGGCTGAAAAACAAACCGTTATATGCTTCTGCGGGGTGACCGGACGCTCCGGTCATGTTGACTGGACTCCAGTGTTTAAAATATGACCGGACGCGTCCGGTCGTGATTTTCCCTCTTACTGGAGTCGACCGGACGCTGGGACTCAGCGTTCGGTCGTGATTTTCCCTCTCTGGAACCTTACTGTAGTCGACCGGACGTTGGGACTCAGCGGCTGGTCACTTCACCTCTCAGCGTCCGGTCGCACCAGACGATTTCACCTTGATCAAATGAACTGATCGGACTCTGCGTCAGCGTCCGGTCATCCCAGAGCCAGCGTCCGGTCAGTATTTGACCCTCCGTTCACTTCCAACTCTCGATCATATGTGAATGAAGTTTGCTCCAATGGATCTAAGGGCTTTTTAGAAGCTACCTAGTGTTAGGTTTAGCAAGTGTGCACCACACCTAACCCACTAGACTCACCTAGGTCAAGCTACCCGTTCATACCTCCTTAATAGTACGACCAAAAGAAAAATAAAGTCATAAACTACTCTAATTGTCTCTTCAACTCCAATCGACACTTAGAACTAGTCCATCCTTAACCTTGCCATCCATCCTTTGAAAACCGAAACGATTTCCATCATAGGGGCATGACCACCATGATAGTCCAATCGTTCTCCATTACCATGACCTAACTTAATTGTCTCTGTAAAACACACGTTAGTTATAGTAATCACGTATTGTCATTAATCCGCGAAACCCAACTAGGGACCTAGATGCTTTCAGGGGGACTCAACCTGGCAACCTGCTGACAACTATAGGCCCCGTTCGCTGGTCTGAAATTTGGCTGAAACTGGCTGAAAAACATTGTTCCGGCTGAATTGTTATGAGAGAAAAACACTGTTCCGGATGAAAAAAGAAACCGAACAAGCCGAATATGGGGTAGTAAAATACATCAAACGTTCCCAGTTGAAAAAATGTAGGCGCTCACAAAAGCAAACTATGCCATCTGAATGCCAATGCCACCATAAAATGCATGTAGTGGATAGCCGGACTTGAGAAAATACTATTGATACAAACTAAACTACAAGTATCAATTGTTTCATCAGAGTGATATAAGCCATGTTCGTTTGGCTTATAAGCCGTACTTTTTCAGCCAACGAACAATATTTTTCTCTCACAACAAATCAGCCAACAGTATTTTCAGCCATAGCTTATCAGCCAAGCGAACAGGGCAATAGTTTCTTCACATATGTCAGAGTTCTTCTCCTGATCGAAGAACTGAAGAACACGCCTATGACCTAGGTCAACCTGGAGTAGGATAGATCGGCGTCCACTTCTAGCCCCACTACTGATCACATTATCATCCATCGAACTACCAGGAGACCATCGTGCTTAAGATCAAAGAACCCTAGAGGAGGGAGAGAGGACGAGGACGAGGACAAGGACGAAGAGGAGAGCGAGGGGATCACCGGTGAGAAGGAGGAGGAAGAGAAAGGACGTAGGGTCGCAGCCTCCTCGCGCCGCGCCGCCCCGACATCGCCTCTGCTGCTCGAGTCAGTCGCGTGCTCCCGCCGCTTCCTTGCTGGCTGGCTGGCTAGCGGCGGGCAGCCTGTGGTGGTCGCTGTCGGCCACCTGCCACCACCGCCGGAGCCGGAGCTTTCGCTCTCGTGCCCGGCGTGCAAGCAAAGCCGTGACGCGTGAGGTGGACTGCCCCGAAAGGGAGACGGGCGAGTACTATGATTGGGTGGCGGGGCGCTGTAGGAGCGGAGCAGGAGCATGTGTCATGTGTGTGACCGACGAGCCCGTGTTTGCGGCAAAGTGAGAGGCACGCAACGTGGACCAGACCCGAGCGGAATCCTGGACGGATCACAAATTGGATCCAATGATGCTGCTGCTTCCTCAGCATTCCTTCTGTCGCCTGGCCGATCGTATCGTATCGATATATGGCATGCAACTTCTTTTTTCTTTTCTTTCTGTTTTGTTATTGCGAGAGATGAATCCTACTTCTAAGACATGACAGTGCCACGTCTGGTTCGCATCGATCGAATTGTATGCTCATGCTCCGGTATTATCTTTTCCGGTCCCTTCTGAATCCATCAAGCTTAGTTAGCTGCTAAAAATCAGTTGGAAATAGATTAACTAATCGTTAGCTATGCACCTAATTAGCAACCACTCCTATCTCATTAGCACCGATCTAGTAAATACTCTTTCTATTCTAAATTATAAGATATTTTTATTTTTTAGATACATCATTTTTACTATGCATTTAAATATACACTATTTTTAGATACATAATAAAAGAAATATATTTAGAAAAGCCAAAATATCTTATAATTTAGAATGGAGAGAGAGTAAATCGTAGAAAGACACTTTTGCCCTTACATCTACCTCTGCTATGTGCTCTCTCAGTAACATATATTAAAAAGAAAGGGTATCATAGATATTAGTATCCATCTTTTAACCAAGCTAAGTTAACTTACCAATATTAGTTATGAACCATTAGCTAGCTAATTACTAGCTACCAATGGATCGAAAGCTCTGTTTAGATCAATAGAGCTAATAATTAGCTCTTTTGAATCCAAATAGTTTAGCTAATTATTATTTGAATGCCCGATTAATAACTATCTTACTATGTACACTACTACCAGAAACGTTTTTCGTGGCGGACGAATTTGCTTTCCCGCAGCGGGCAAACGTGTCCGCCACCGCGTAAAGGTCACGGTAAATCGTGGCCTTCCTGCGGCGGGCCGCTTTGCCCGCTGCAGTTAATCGATTTACCGCGGCGGGCACATTAGGACGCCCGCTGCGGTAAATCATTAAAAAACAAAAAAAAACCCAGGAGCCCGCCGGCGAGCCCATTCTCAAGCCCGCTAGCGAGCCCGTACGTTCCCAGCCCAACCCACCGACGCACCGGCTGGATCCGCCCACCACCGCGGCCAGGGAGCTCCTCCGCACCGGATCCGCCCACCACCGCGGCCAGGGAGATGAAGGAAGAGGGAGAGGGAGGGAAGTGATGTACCTACCTCCACGCACCGCGCCGCCGTGGATCCCCGCCAGAGCAGGTGCCGCCGTGGATCCCCAGTCACCGTCGTCGTCGTGGACGCCCCAGCCGCCGCCGCCGCGAGGAGGGAGGGGGAAGGCCGCCGTCGTGGATCCGCGCCGTGTCGATCCACGCCATGGAGAGGGAGGGAGGAAGACCGCCGCCATGGTGAGGCCAGATCCGTCGGGGACGCCGTGGTGGATGCCGCCGCCACCTTGCTGTGGCGGTCCTTGCCGCCGGGAGATGCAGGCCGCGCCTCCTCTAGAAGCAGCTCGCCGGCTCGAGGGGAGGGGGCATCCCGCGGCCGCGCGTGGAGGGGTCCGCCGTGGATCCGGGCTGGCACCACCTCCTTGCACAGCCGTGGAACCACGCCATGACCGCCTCCTTGCATTTCCCCCGTCGTGGATCTGCGCCGTGGGGGCCTCCCCCGCCGACGAGGGAGGGAGAGAGGAAGAGAGGGAGGGAGCGCCTGAGCTCTGAGGGTCGCAGCCGCGTGCGAGCTCGGAGGGCCGCCGCCGCGCGAGCACCCGGGAGCCGCAGTCGCGGGGTGGCGCACGGCGAAGGAAAGAGAGGAGGCGGCGCGCGGTCGCGTGAGTCGGGGATGAGAGAGGGAGGCGGCTGGGGATGTGGACTGAGGCTAGGGTTTACAAGTGAAGTGCCACTTATATACGAGCCCAGTAGAAAAGCTGAGATGGGCTTCTTCTGGGTTGAGAGTTTGGGCCTTATTTTTTAAAGCGGGCTTTATAATATGCCCGCCACGGTAAATCGATTTACCGTGGCGGGCCTCTTAAGACGCCGGCCACGGTTAATAGGGTATTTTTCGTGGCGTGCATCTTAAGACGTCCGCCACGGTAAATAAATTTACTGTGGCGGGCAAAAGAGCCTGTCACGGTAAATAAAAAATGCCCGCCTCGGTAAATCGCGGGATTAACCGTGGCGGGCTAAAATGGACGCCCGCCTCGGAGGCCATGGGGGGGGTGTCGCGGTTAATCGTTTGTGTAGTAGTGGTATTCTCTCCGTTCTAAATTATAAGACGTTTTGACTTTTTTAGATTTATAGTTTTTGCTACGTCCTTAGATATGAGTCATGTCTAGTAAAAACTATGCGTCTTGTCATTTGAAACGGAAGGAGTAGTTAACTATTAACATCAGTGGATCCAAACCGACCTAAACGTCACCTTATTATACAAGTAGCACTAAATTCATTTCCCCACGGACAGTGTAGCTATCACTTCTACCTGACCTTTTTATTTAATTTTATTTCCGTTCCATTTGAAACCTGTCAGCTAAACCCGCCGCGCCAAGCTCAAGTAACCGCAGCGTCCGATCCGATCGTTACTTCCCGCCGGACACGGACCACTGACTGGTGGGCCACCTTCACGAGTTCCAACTCCCCCAGTCCTGGCCATGCGCGGGCCCATGTGGCAGCGTGATGCGCCGCAAGAAGCTTCCTCGAAGCTTCATGGCCGCAACCGCCTCGAGAACAAGTCCCCATTCCCGACCGCAAAAGCTGGCCAAGGAAGAAGAGAACAAAACGAAACCCGAAGCCTTTTTTTTTTCTTCCCTGGATATTCAGAGGGGGTCAGGGTCTCATGGTGAGGGAGGAAGGGGGCGGAGCCGCGAGGCAGCTGGCTGTGTGTGTGTGTGAGCAACGCCGAGGTGAGCCGCGACTGGGTTCCCGCCGCCCCCACCTGGCGTTCCCGGCGATCTCGTGGTGACGTCTGTGTGGCGCGCAGGGGTGGGTTGCGCTCGCCGGTCTCTCGGTGTCGTCTCTCCTGCGAAGGTGCCCCTGGCCGCCGCCGCCGCCGCTGCTGTTGCCGGGGTGGTCTGATCAGGCATGGCGCAGGGGAGTTCGCCGCCGCCGGAGATCCGCTCCCTGGACGAGCGGGCCGCGGCGGAGGACGCCGACGAGGCTGAGGCGGAGGTGGAGGAGGAGGAGGAGGAGGTCTTCGACGACGCGTTCGATATACCCCACAAGAACGCGCCGCATGACCGGTTGCGCCGGTGGAGGGTACGCGATCGTCTCTTTGCTCTGACTCTGTTTCCTTCGGATTTGGATCTTCGGTTGGACAGTTGTGTCGGGGATCTGGGTTTGCGTTCTCCGTGCGGTTCCCTTCGATGTGGAAATTATTAGTGCGTATGCCGTACTCTAATTGTTTGAGTGCGCTCGGGGATTAAAATAAGTAGACAGCCAATGTCGTCATGATCGTGACTGGAGACTGGAGTGTGGAGTGTGGTTGTGGAGGTGCCATTTCGATTTTCGAGGCTCGAAGCGTGGGCGTTTTACACGATTCTCTGTGCCGCTTGGAGAAAAGAGGAATTGCGAATGTGTGATGAGCATATTTCCCATTGAAGAACTTTTTTTTTTCACATTTGACTGAAGAATTATACTCCAGTGAAATGTTCCGATGCTTTGCTGATTCTGATTCAGGGTTTCAGCAGCCTCTTTCTCCTCCTAATGACATTGTACTTCTTTTCTTTCTACATTTCTACAAACGCATTGTGGATTGTGGTCTGTTTGCTGACAAGCACAGTACCTGCTAGTATTTAGTTCTGACAAATATGGTTATTCTCTTCATTTCAGCAAGCTGCTCTTGTTCTTAATGCTTCACGACGTTTTAGATATACTCTTGACCTTAAAAAGGAGGAAGAGAAAGAGATTATAAGAAGGAAGATCCGGTCCCATGCGCAAGTTATACGGGTACTGTGTCATTTGCTTACTGAGATATTGTATTCTTTTTTTTATCTGTTTCATTTTTTTTATTCTGAATTTGTATTCTCCAGGCAGCATTTCTTTTCAAAGAAGCTGGCCAAAAAGATATCAGAGGTACAACTGCTACTTCATATTGATATTTTAACCTATGTTTTAGTGTTCATTTTTATAGAAACATGTTACTATTATGCCATCAATTATCATTCCATCCTTGTAAAGGATAGTGATAAAAAGGTCAACAGATTATGTTTTCATTGTTCCTTTGTAAAAAATATAGCAGTTTTCCTGGTAGCAATGCACCTAAGAGCACAGTTCTATATAATAATATAAACAATAACAATGTGGTAATATGCTTGGATTACAATAACAATCATAATAATTTGTTTCACTAGTTTACCCTTTCACTATGTTTCCTTCTTCAAATCATTTTGTTCTTTAAGTTGTACATTATTATGTTAAAGTTCATCTGATTCGTCTATAAAATTCAAGCTGCCACTTTTACCATAAATCAGCTAGCTGTATAGTATATCTCCTGATGTTATATCTGCTTGGAATTTTACTGCTGCTCTGCCAAGTTATACTTGTGATTAATTCTTATGTTTTCCTTTATGCTTGTTTTGCATACCATTTATTTATATTCTTGTGTTATGTTTAATGTCCTTGCACGAAGCAGAAGCTTATACTGGTATAAATCTTGCAACGGCCTCTCGCAGTTTTCCAATTGAACTGGAAAAGCTTAACACATTAAACAGGGACCATGACAATGTTCTTCTTCAAGAAATTGGAGGAGTAAGATAATGCTGACCTTTATTATCACTTCTTTTGGTCAGCCTCTTCATGTTAAACTTTGTTCGTCACTAATTATGTCCATCTGATCAGGTTAGGGGACTGTCAGATTTGTTGAAGGGTAATTTAGAGAAGGGGGTTAGTCCAAATGAGGATGAATTGTTACAAAGGAGGAATGTCTATGGATCAAATACATATCCACGCAAGAAAAGAAAAAACATACTGGTATTTTATAAGTACATATATGATCATATATTTTCAAGCATTGCAAATAATCACTTCCAGTTACAATCTCCTGCTATTAACACTGTGGCTGCAATTTCCTAGTGTTACACATATTTCCCTTTTCTTTTCCTTTTGTTTTTTCAGCCTTTAGTCTGACTTATGTCTTTATGTTTCTCTGCTCAAAATTTCTGCTACTTTGACTGAAATCATGTCTCCTTTTTGCCACTGGAGGGAATTTTGGACCACTTTTCAATGAGATAGCTCACTGGCAGAAAGAGGGAAAAATTGGAAAAGAGTAAATTTCAAAAGCAACGAAAATGCAAAATAAATCCTTAAATTAGTGAAGACATTTTTTTTAATTGTAAAATCAAACTAGACATTGGTCCCATCATAATTTTCTACTTTTGTATCACTACGTGAATCTCGTTGCTTCAAATTTTTACAATTCCAAAATTTAACTCTATTATGTTTGATTCACAGCGTTTTGTATTTGAAGCATGCCAAGATTTAACTCTTGTCATTCTGATGGTAGCTGCTGCCATATCGCTGACATTGGGCATGACCACAGAGGTATTGTGTTTGGGTCTTTTTATCACTCTCTTATGTTGTTTGAACTAAAAATCCTGTTGTCCTTTATTACACATATTGCCTTACCTTTTCTTTTCTTTACCATTATTCGTTCAGGGTGTTGATGAAGGATGGTATGATGGTGGAAGTATCTTTTTAGCCGTTTTCCTTGTGATACTTGTTACTGGTAATGGGTTTGGATTACAAGTAAACTAGTTTTCAGTAGCAATGTTCTATTTCTAATATTTATCATCATCATATCTCCAGCAACAAGTGATTATAGACAATCTCTACAGTTTCGACATCTGAATGAGGAGAAACAGAACATACAAGTGGAGGTGAGTGTGGCCACGCCACGTGTGAACTCCCATTCATTGGCTATATTTCTGATTTGCTATCTGTATTGGTTAGGTTGTTAGAGGTGGTAAAAGATTTGGAACTTCAATCTTTGACCTTGTTGTTGGTGATGTAGTTCCTCTCAAAATTGGTGATCAAGTAAGATGGTATATTAATTTATCAACTGCTATTTTCATTTTTTGTGTAGAATCATCTGCTTATCATTTTTTCACCTCCAGGTTCCTGCTGATGGTGTCCTGATATCTGGCCATTCTCTTGCAATAGATGAATCAAGTATGACTGGAGAGTCAAAAGTTGTAAGTCTATCAGAAAAAGAGCCAGTTGCTGTTCCCAGATCTGCGTTTATTGGATTTTCATTATTGGGTGTTATTTTAGGTCCACAAGGATCAAAAGGCACCATTCTTGATGTCTGGTTGCAAAGTTGCAGATGGTTATGGTTCTATGTTGGTGAGTCCAGCAATCTCAAGCATTTTGACAACATCTAGAACTGAGAACCCTTGTTTTCCATGTCACTGTGCTCCATAGGATTTCCTTATTGTCATTTTAATATTTCCTTTTTCATGGCTAAACTAACTATAACTTCTTATACACTTTGCTTATCAATTTAAGGTAACAGGGGTGGGTACAAATACTGAATGGGGTCAGTTGATGGCTAACCTTTCAGAAGATAATGGCGAAGAAACACCGTTACAGGTTATTCTCTGTAAGGATAGTGCAAATTCTTGAATGGACAAATACTGAAGGCTCTCTTTGGTTTATGCTTTCACCCTTTTTAGGTTCGCTTGAATGGTGTTGCAACTTTTATTGGTTTGGTAGGCTTGTCTGTAGCTGGTGCAGTACTTGTTGTGCTTTGGATAAGGTATTTTATTTTTACTAAATATTGCTACTAACAAAAATGTACCTCTCTCTCTCTCTCTCTCTCTCTCTCTCTCTCTCTCTGACTGATTTTGAAACCAACTTCAGATATTTTACTGGACATACCGAGAATCCTGATGGGACAACTCAATTTGTTGCTGGAACTACTGGTGTGAAGCAAGGATTTATGGGGGCAATTAGAATTTTGACTATTGCTGTATGTAATCCTAATGTTGTTAATATAAAAGTATAAAACTAGTACCATGAACAGATTTTAAATGGTTCTTCTCATGTTTATCCACAGGTGACCATTGTAGTTGTTGCTGTGCCCGAGGGACTCCCATTGGCAGTAACACTGACGTATGAATTCTTATGTAAATTCCATTAACTTTTCAGGTAAATGACTGTCTGCAATTTTTTCAGGCTTGCATATTCCATGAAAAAGATGATGCGAGACAAAGCTCTGGTAAATAAAAAATATGTTTATGCATATATTTATATAAAAAAAGATACGACAGGAGGAAGAATATGATTTGATTTTGTTTCATTTAAATAGGTGAGGCGGCTCTCGTCATGTGAAACAATGGGATCAGCTACTACAATATGCAGTGATAAGACAGGAACCCTTACATTGAATAAGGTTTGTTGAGTCATTTACCAGCCCATTTGCCATTTAAATTCTTTATGATATATTCCCAAGATGTTGTTCTGACATAATGCTTGTTCAGGACTTTACGTCAAACGAATTCTCACACAAACATATGTTCAATTTTATCTAGTACAATGAGCATGTGCTCTGATATTTGTGCTTTAGTTGTGACATTTTATAATTGCTGGCATCACAATTTGTTTGTAACCCATATGAATTGAGCCTGCAGATGACGGTCGTGGAAGCATATTTTGCTGGAACAAAGTTGGATCCATGCGATGATGTTAGCCAGATGTCAGACAGTGCAGCATCACTTATTATTGAAGGAATTGCACAGAACACAACAGGAACTGTATTTCTGCCAGAGGTACAGAAAAGTCTCCTTTTTTATTCCAGATACCATTTTTGGAAACTCAATGCTAGATTCCATAGTTCATAATATCATGGATTCAGTGTCCAGAATGGATCAACTAGACCAACTAAGGAAAAATTGAATTGAGTCTCAAGCACAGTCTTTTAATAGTGTGAAACTTGGAGGGATCAAGCTTATCAGCAGTTTAAGATCTGAAACAATCAGGTTATGCCCTTAACATGCAGGACACCTGAACCGGGCATCCTCTTGGTGGCAGTCTAAGGGGACTATTAAAAATCATCCATAGCACTCGTATTATCAATCGACAACTTGCCATGTTCGACAAATTTTCATCCATTCTTTTTCTTTATATACAGGATGGGGGAGCAGCTGAACTTACAGGTTCACCTACTGAAAAGGCCATTCTTTCTTGGGGCCTTAAGGTATTATTAGTTTATTACTTTTGATTTACTCTTCAGTATTTCTACAAGTCCTTTTTCTGTTGACTTGACTTTCCACCTTGCACAGATAGGGATGGATTTCCACGACGTGAGGACAAAATCTTCAGTTATTCATGTTTTTCCATTTAACTCGGAGAAGAAACGTGGCGCTGTTGCAGTACAGGTACTACATAGTGTTATGTGTACGAAACCTTAATGCGACTAATGTGTGTCTGAGAATCTTTTTTAATCTTTTTGACTCATCTTGTTTTCTACAGCTTTATATATTAGTAATTCCTTGTACCATGTACCGGCCACATGATTGCCACTTACCATCTTGCTACTAGTTGTAATTTGTAAACAACTTCTGGATTTGTTTCAAGCATAAATTTTTTTTGAAACAAACCAAGTAGAACTCCGCCTATGTTGTCTCAACATAGCAGGTCCCAAGCCCTGGTAAAGGAGGAGGATTGTGATAGGCGTGGTGAGCCAACGTTAAATCTAGCCATTCTAATAGAGATGAAACCCGAAAGAAAACCGTTGGGGCATAACCCTCTTAGCGACACGCCATATCAGAACCCGGGTACGGTGTTAAATGGGCAAGGGCCGGGTCGGCACCCCCTTGGTGACGCGCCGTGTCGCGATCTGGGCATGGTGTCAAGTGAGCAAGGATCGGGTCGTTGCTTCCTTAGTGGCGCGCTACATCGGCGTCCGGGTGTAGTGAAAAATGAGCAAGGGTCTTCAAATCTGTGTCGACGGGTGCGAAGGTTAAGGAAGCTAGTCGAACCAACTAGGATCCATTTAGGTAGTTGGAATGTAGGGTCGCTTATAGGTAAGTTAAGAGAATTAGTTGATACCGCGACTAGGAGGCATGTAAATATATTATGCGTTCAAGAAACTAAATGGAAGGGTCAGAAGGCGAAGGAGGTGGACAATACAGGTTTCAAGCTTTGGTACACAGGGACAGTCGCGAATAGAAATTGAGTAGGAGTTTTGATTGATAAGAGCCTCAAGAATGGTGTGGTGGGAGTGAGAAGGCAAGGAGATAGGATTATCTTAGTCAAGCTTGTCGTTGGTGATATGGTCTGGAACGTAATTAGTGCATATGCCCCCTAAGTAGGCCTCGACGAGAGTGCTAAGAGACAGTTCTGGGAAGACTTAGATGGCTTGATTAGAGCTGTACCTAGTAGTGAGAAGCTTTTTATATGAGGAGATCTTAATGGGCATGTAGGTACTACAAGCGCATGTTTCGAGGCAGTTCATGGAGGTTTTGGGTATGGTAGTAGAAATCAGGAGGGGGAGGAAGTTCTGGACTTCGCGGTAGCTTTTGACCTGATGATAGCCAACACTTTCTTTAGAAAGAGAGAATCTCATCTAGTGACTTTTAGTAGCGGACAACATTCTAGCCAGATTGACTTTGTCCTCGCAAGAAGAAAGGACAAACGAGCATGCTTGGGTTGCAAGGTGATACCAGGGGAGTGTGTTGTTTCTCAACATAAGCTTTTGGTGGTAGACTTTCGTTTTCAGGTGCGTGTCCGTAGAGATAAACAAGCTAAGATTGAAAGAACAAAGTGGTGAAAACTAAAAAGGGAGACGTCAGAGGTATTCAGGGAAAGGGTTATCAAAGAGGGCTCTTAGAAGGAAGAAGACATAAACAATATGTGGGAGGAGATGGCAACCAACATTCGAAAGGTGGCCTCAGAGGTGTGTGGAGTAACCAAAGAAAGTAGAGACGAGGCTAAAGATACTTGGTGGTGGAATGAGGAAGTCCAAAGGGCTATTAAGGAGAAGAAAGAATGCTATAGACGCTTGTACCATGACAGGAGTGTGGACAACATAGAGAAGTACAAGGTGGCAAAGAAGACTGCAAAGCGAGCTGTAAGTGTGGCAAATGGTAGAGCGTACGAGGACCTTTACCAACATTTGAGTACGAAGGAAGGAGAGAAGGACATTTATAGGATGGCTAGGGTTCGTGAGAGAAAGATAAGGGACTTCAACCAAGTTAAGTGCATTAAAGATGAAAGGGAGCATCTCTTGATGAAGGATGATGAGATCCGACATCGATGGCAAGAGTATTTTGACAAATTGTTCAATGGTGAGAATACGAACACGACCTTTCAGTTGGATGACTCTTTTGATGACACCAATAGACGCTTTGTGCGGAGAATCCAAGAATCTGAGGTCAGAGAGGCGTTGAAAATGATGAAATGAGGTAAGGCGATGGGACCGGATGATATCCCAATCGAGGTGTGGAGATGCCTCGGGGACATAGCTATAGTATGGCTAACTAAGTTGTTCAACCATATTTTTCGACCGAAGAAGATGCTTGACGAGTGGAGGAGAAGTATATTGGTACCGATCTACAAGAATAAAGGGGATATTCAAAGTTGTACTAATTACCAGGGAATTAAGTTGATGAGCCATACTATGAAGCTCTGGGAGAGAGTTATCGAGCATCGTTTGAGAGCAATAACGCGGGTCTCTATGAACCAATTTGGTTTTATGCCCGGAAGGTCAACCATGGAAGCTATTTTTTTAATAAGACAAGTTATGGAGCGGTATAGGGAGAAGAAGAAGGACCTACACATGGTTTTTATTGACTTGGAGAAGGCTTATGATAAAATACTAAGGAATGTTATGTGGTGGGCTTTGGACAAACATAAAGTCCCAATGAAGTACGTCAGGCTCATTAAGGACATGTATAACAATGTTGTGACTAATGTTCGAACAAGTGATGGAGACACGGATGACTTCCCAATTAGGATAGGACTACATCAAGGGTCAGCTTTGAGCCCTTATTTGTTTGCCTTAGTGATAGATGAGGTCACAAGAGACATACAAGGGGACATCCCTTGGTGTATGCTTTTCGCCGACGATGTAGTGCTAGTTGATGAAAGCCGGACAGGAGTGAATCAGAAATTGGAGTTATGGCGGGAGACTTTGGAGTTCAAAGGTTTTAGACTCAGTAGAACTAAAACAGAGTATATAAGATGTGACTTCGGCACTACTACTCGGGAGGAGGAAGATATTAGTTTGGAATGTCAAGTAGTGCCTAGGAAGGATACATTTCGATATTTAGGATCAATGCTACAGAGAGACGGGGATATTGATGAAGATGTTAGCCATAGAATCAAAGCAGGGTGGATGAAGTGGCGCCAAGCATCTGGTGTCCTATGTGACAAAAGGGTACCACAGAAGCTAAAAGGTAAGTTTTAGAGGACGGCGATTAGACCTGCTATGTTGTATGGTGCAGAATGTTGGCCTACGAAAAGACGACATGTTCAACAGACAAGTGTCGCGGAAATACGTATATTGCATTGGATTTGCGGTCATACAAGAAGGGATCGAGTTCGGAACGATGATATACGTGATAGATCAGGGGTAGCACCAATTGAAGAAAAGCTTGTCCAATACCGGTTGAGATGGTTTGGACATGTCCAACGAAGATCTCCAGAAGCACCGGTGCGTAGTGGAATCCTAAGCCAAGATAGTAACGTGAAGAGAGGCAAAGGAAGACCGAAGTTGACTTGGGTAGAGGCAATAAAAGGAGACTTGAAAGGATGGAATATACCCAAAGACTTAGATAGGAGTGCTTGGAAAACAGCTATTCACGTGCCTGAACTTTGATTGCTTCTGTTGGGTTTCAACTCTAGCCTACCCTAACTTGTTTGGGACTTAAAGACTTTGTTGTTGTTGTTGTTGTTGTTGTAAACAAACCAAGCAGAAGAGCTGCTGATTATATTAAAAAGAGAAAAAAACCTATAGACTGAGCAGTACAACAAAGCAACGACAACGACTACAACAACCCCTAGAGGGGCAAGATTTCGAGCATAATTTGACTTGTGTTATACTTCTAAATTAGCCAGTTTTGGGACACCCCTCTGCTTAAAGGGATTACTGCTTACTAGTCAATTGCCTCCATGGTTTTAATCGTTAGATTCCATTGCCATTTTCTTATCATTCTTGAATCAGGATAGATTTCCATAATCTTGTCTTTTGATATGCAAAGATTTTGTAACTGTTTGTCCAGTGACTTCCTTATCCTGATGAAAATATCTATGCCATACTGTTTCTTATCCCTATATGGCTAGTGTTATCTTGGTGTCTGATTCCTGGAATTTTAGTCAGATGATGGTGTTCACATCCACTGGAAAGGTGCAGCTGAAATAGTGTTATCATCTTGCAAAAGCTGGCTTTCTGTCGACGGCTCGGTTCAGTCAATGAGTGCTGAGAAGGTAATACCATCTCCTAGCTTTTTGTTGGTTAATCTGAGACTCACTTGACTTTTAAAAATGTTTGTTTCTGTGAGACCCACTTGGACTTTTAATATTTGCAGCACGATGAATTCAAGAAATCAATTGAAGACATGGCAGCGAATTCATTACGCTGTGTTGCTTTTGCATACTGTTCCTTTGACATTGAAATGATCCCAGAGGAAGACATAGCAAGCTGGAAGTTGCCTGAGGATGACCTGACCCTGCTTGGCATCATAGGAATAAAGGTTGATTACTGTTATTGTGGACTCGTTTTTTGGTTCGACTGTGTCTGTACTTGACGCATACTAGGGAGTCAAGTTATTTGTTCAAACACTTGAGCGTAGGACAGTACTGTGTATTCTGTTCTGTACTTTCTTCTGGGATTTTGCATCATAATACCTCCTGTTTAGTCTCACGTGCATCTGCTTTTAAGAAAAATTGATAATAGCATTCAAACAACTTGTTTCTCCTATAGGACCCCTGTCGCCCAGGTGTAAAGGATGCTGTACAACTGTGCACTACTGCCGGTGTTAAGGTTTGTGTTGCTTATATTGTTTTTATTCTTCCTGCATCACATTTCGTGCATTCTAAGGATGACCTAGAATTTTTTATTGTTTTAATATTCAGAGAGCAAATAAAATGGTAGTAACAGGAACTAATATTAACAGGAGGAAATGATCCCAGTCTAATTGTATACTGAATATAGAAGTTCAAAAAACAGCAACAGAAAAAGGATTACAATATGTTGTCTCATTTTTTAGCATGAAGAAATTGCTAGCCTTTGTCCTATGGCAAATAACTTCCTAAAACCCCTTGTTCATTCTTATGGTAGCTTACACATTATTAAGCACCATGTAATTGCCCACTAACCAAATACTGTCCACTAGATCATGTACATCTTTCCAGTCATTGATGTATCTTGTTCTGTTACTATGTGGATAGCCTTTCTATTTATTTTTCTTTCTTTCAAGAATGCATGCATTTTCGTTGGAAATGGATTTTGTTTTATTCTATGATTGATAACCATAGTGTCTGTAATTCAGGTGCGCATGGTTACAGGAGATAATATTGAAACAGCTAAAGCTATAGCTCTGGAGTGTGGAATACTAGATGCAAATAGTGTTATTTCAGAGCCATTTGTAATCGAGGGAAAAGTGTTCCGTGAGATGTGTGAAAGTGCAAGATGGGATGCTGCTGACAAGATAATTGTAACCCACTCTCACTATGTCTTACAAGTTGTTTGGTGCTTTCTTTCACTTTGCCAATGTCATTCTAGCCTTTGTCCTCTGGAGCATTTTGAAGTCCTTTCATTCTTTTTGGTGCGATAGAGCTAATTAACTTGTTTCAGGTGATGGGGAGGTCCTCACCAAATGATAAACTTTTGCTTGTCCAAGCTTTAAAAAGAAAAGGCCATGTTGTAGCTGTTACTGGTGATGGCACAAATGATGCCCCTGCATTGCACGAGGTGACATGTTCAGCTCAAAACATTGATGAGCCATTGCATATTGCACTTTTTTTTTTACATTGATGAGCTTACCGTTTCTAATTGCTGCCTTGCTTCTTGATTTGCTGTCTAGGCCGATATAGGTCTTTCAATGGGCATTTCAGGGACAGAAGTCGCTAAAGAAAGCTCTGACATTATAATCTTGGATGATGACTTCACGTCAGTTGTCAAGGTTTGTTTGGTAGAATTATACAAGAGGACTTAACTGTGCTCGGCACTTGTTTTCTTTCCTTGTAAAAAATAATTCCACTTGTTCAGAGTTCACACATTCAAGTCCTGAACATAGCAAACATGCATGAATCCTTGGTCGAATGTGCATTTCTAAGCTATAATTCTTGTTGCAGAAGTGTATCTGGTGAGATTTAGGTTAGAATTTATGGATTTGTACATCCTCTTTCAGGTTGTTCGTTGGGGACGATCTGTCTACGCTAATATTCAGAAATTCATTCAGTTCCAGCTCACCGTCAATGTTGCTGCACTCGTGATTAATGTGGTTGCTGCTGTGTCCTCTGGTGACGTGCCCCTAAATGCTGTTGAGGTTGGGACAATTTCCTCCTTTTTTTTGTGCAATTTACTCGACTGCTGTCATTGCTTCTACATTGAAGCAGTTAGTTGTCATGTTGCATGAAACGTCTGCTGAATTTTAATATTATGTGTTAAGTATATATATGGAATTTTAAATCTTTCCGGTAAATACGTTCAAAAAAAATGTTTCTGGTAAACAATTTGTATAGAACTCGAGACATATAGATTAACAAGGATGCAGCATTTTACCTGAGACACATGTGTTTCCAGGCTGTTTCTCATCAGTATCATATACTTTGTTCTTTCACTTTTCAGCTTCTCTGGGTGAACCTTATCATGGACACACTTGGAGCTCTTGCATTGGCAACCGAGCCTCCAACAGACAACCTTATGAAGAGAAATCCTGTTGGTCGAAGGCATGTAAAATGATCCAAAATTCCTTGTTGACAACATTGTGTCCAATATGTATATACTATGCTTTCTGAATTTTGAAATATTTTACCCATACTTTTCTACTGCAGGGAACCTCTTGTTACAAATATTATGTGGAGAAACTTGTTTGTTCAGGTTAGTATTCCTTCATTATAAAACTGGATTCTGTTTAAAATTCTTTCTTATGCTGATATGTTTGGAATTTTGCACAGGCCATTTACCAAGTAGCAATTCTTCTGATTTTTGATTTTGCTGGAGTAAGGATTCTGCGTCTGCAGAATGAAAGCCGATCTGACGCTGAGAAGATAACGAATACCTTCATCTTTAATACATTTGTATTTTGCCAGGTGGAATATTTGTTCTTCAATAATTCAAGAAACATAACAGAACATTACTGCAGACAAGTCTTGCTTCACCTTTTAGACAAATGCATACTAACATTGGATTATTCTCAAAAGAAAAGAATCAATGTTGAGTTGACTATAAATTGGTATTAGTTTTCCACAAAAGGGACTAGTGTGTTCTCTAGCCTTGATACTACATGGATATTTTTCTTCAAGGACTTGTTATAAGCTATTCATTGCTTTACCATAGTCAAGTTATAAGCTATTAATTGCTTTACCATAGTCAAGTTTCAGGTATGGCATAAGTTATATGGAAGTTGGTTATATGCTTCACCTAGAATGTTTCTTTATCAATTTTCAGCAACTTGCTAGTTTTATTTGCATTTTGGTTTGTTCCAGTAATTTAATGTGGCCAGCTTTAACCTCCTAGAATCTAGGCCCTTGACTGACCATATATTAGCCTGTTGTCTTGCTTGTACGAAGTTGAACCATACCAGAGTGATTTGCCATGAAAATAATCCAATGTTAGTATGCATTTGTTAGTACGAGTTAACCCCATGTACATCTGGAACAAAGGTTTGAATTAACTTGGATGTGTTTTTTTATGCCAGATTTTCAACGAGTTCAATGCCCGAAAACCTGAGGAAAAGAATGTCTTCAAAGGGGTAACAAAGAATCACCTATTCATGGGAATAATCGGTATAACAACAGTATTTCAGGTAACAGACAATATAGATTCTCTACATTGGTATCACCTCTGTCCATGGTTATAAAGTCGCTCTTGTCTTTGGCAGATACTGATAATTCAGTTCCTGGGGAAGTTCTTCAAAATAGTGAGGCTTGATTGGAGACTATGGTTGGTTTCAGTTGCTATTGGCCTTGTGAGGTATGCACTTCAAAATTTGGCAACCTCTTATGGTTTCATAAACCTTTTCAATCCTTCGCATGCGTCACATCCTTTATGCACGAGCCCGCATATTATCCTGACTGATCACATTGTGTATATGAACCCTGACAAGTATGATGTCTAAGTCACTGATTCTTCCATAGAACCCCTTTTTTGTAAAATTGAATGTGAAGCCCTGTTTCAATGTCAATTTTGGTGTGAATGCTGACCTCTTTCCTTCATTTGATGTTTCCAGTTGGCCCCTGGCTTATCTGGGTAAATTTATTCCTGTGCCCGTAAGACCTTTCCCGGACTATTTTAAGCCTTGCTGTTGTCGGAAACCGTCGCGCCGAGGTGAGTCGCCATGAAGTTATTAGCTTTGTTCCTTCTCTGCGTTGGTTTGTTTTAATCCAAAAACTCAGAAATTAATCGGTAATGCAGACGAGGAGGAAGGTGGACAGACCTAAGGTACAACGAGTGGTCAGTGTAAATAGGCATGTGATAAGAAATGGAGATAAATTGCACTGGTTGATTCCATGGTAGCAGCATCTTGGGGATGTACGTATAAGATGGCAGCTAGTCGGCCTCGTAGTTTTCTTCTAGGAGAAGCAGTGGGAAACAAGTATACAGAAGCCAAACTCGTATAGTAGCCTACCCTATCGTTCCTCATCAGCATAACCTGAATGATGTAGCAGCATTTTTTTCCTGGCGATATGATCTGACTGTAAATGTGTAAATGTTTATCGACTAGGAGATGTTCTTATTTTCCATACACCTGTTCTACGGAACATTTTTTCTATACGAAAATAAAGTCAAAGAACAGCTCTAAAACAATCTAATCTTTTTTTTTCCTTGAATCACAGTATAGACGCAGAGCTTTATACATGCACGCATATTCACCTCTATTAATGTATATAAACACCCTACCTTTATGACCATCTTCGGATGACAGAAATTTTGTGACGGTCAGTAAATCTCGGTATTGATGAAATCAGTACATGTGTCTTGCTGTCAATGGATATGCACTAAAAGAATAATGTCATGCCTTGTTGTCGATAGCTACGTCGTTTACCACCGAAAGAACAATGATGTAAATCCTCGAATAAATCTAATAAAATTGGAGCTAAATCTTGAAATAAATCCAATAAAATTCGAGCACTCGTGTCAAGTGAAGAACTTAAACCGGATGAACAAGTTTCACCATAAACCCAACCAGGTGAGCTATGCGCCCTTTAGTGCACGGATAGGCTTCTTCGCAGCCTTGCCATGATAAGTCGCCCTGCCATGACAAACCTTGAACGAAAAAATGATAGGATTATGCAGGGTTCAAATCATGTACACCATGGAGTGGTGGAGAGGACACGGATGGAAATCTACCATCAATGGTGAAGCTAGAGCCAAACAGAGGGGATGCGAAGTAGAGTTCAACAATTTGACAGAATTCTAGATGGAATTCGTGAATTTTGGTTTCTTCTATAGCCTGTAGGTGAACGAAAAGTGCGTTTTTGTTTAGAAATACCGCCTTTATGCTATATGCTGTATATCTTGAGTCCAATAATGTGAGTTTGCACCTTAGTAAAAAAACGGTCCAACCCTACATACTACGAGGTTTAGAGATTGAATGTCACGGTTGACGATATATATCGACCGATCCCTCTTCGTGGTTGTGACCAAGGTCACGGAACATAATGGGCCAAAAAGCGAGTTTCCGGAGCTTGAGCTGGATAAATGGGCAGGCGCCGACAGTTTTGTTTCCTTTGCTTTACAATCACATCAAGCAGGAAAATCGAGTGGCAAAGGCACTAGATTGGCGATATTGCGCACAAGCTTAATTAATTACTCATGATCTTGTTGCTGGCTACATTTAGAAAAAGGTTTTGTATGGTTTCACAACTGCTAAAAAAACAACATATTTTACTTCATTCCAATTCCTCCTAGTGCCATTATCCTTGTTAGGTATTACTTTTAAAAAAAACACAGAAGTATTTTTTTTTCAATTACCAATTTTTTCTTCGAAAACCTACACTACTCACAAGATAACAGTAAAGGAGCTGTTTCTAATTAAAACCCACACTACGGGATACGGGAGGGCACTCGGCAAAGCCCTAAAAACACTCGGCAAACTCTTTGCCGAGTGTTGCACTCAGCAACCGACACCCCGCAAAGATTTTATCGGCAAACGTTCTTTGCCGAGTGTTTTTTGTCGGGCACTCGGCAAAGACTTCGCCGAGTGCCCAAAAAACACTCGGCAAACATTTTTCGAAAAAAAATAAAAAAAACCAAGCACCACCGGCCGACGCCCACCACCGAGCTGCCTCCCGCTGCCACCACCGAGCTGCCTCCCGCCGCCACGCCACCACTGAGCTGCCTCCTGCCGCCACCAAGCCTGCCACGCCACCACGCCCGAGTTGCCGGTGCCGAAGCTGGGGCCCGCCTCGACCACGACCACCTCGCGGCCGGCCATCGCGCCCACCACCACGAAGCCCACGCCCACCACCACGGAGTCCGCCGCCTCTCGCGGGGCCCCCGACGTGAGGCCTCGCCCCGCGAGTCCCCGCCAGATCCAGGGAGGAGGGGCGGGGTCGCCGCCGGATCCGGGGAAGAGGGGCGGTGCGGCGGCCGGATCCGGCCGAAACCGGGGAAGAGGGGGGAGAAAGGGAGAGGAGGGGCCGGGGCGGCGGCCGAAGAAAGGGAGAGGAGGGGCGGGGTCCCCGCCGGATCCAAGGAGGAGGGGTGGTGCGGCGTCTAGATCCGGCCGGATCCGGGGAAGAGGGGGGAGAAAGGGAGAGGAGGGGCCGGGCGACATCTTTGGAGAGAGGGAGGCGGGCGCGCGGATTTGGAGAGAGGGAGACGGGGGGAGAAGGAGACGGGCGACGAGGCGGGCGGAAGAAAGGGCCCCGAGGGATCGGAAGGCGTCACTATCTATCAACAGATGCGCTTGGCGAAAGAGTGGGAGGAGAGGGAGGCAAGGCGTGATGCCGCGGATGGGGGAGAGAGGGAGAAGGGGGGGGTTTCTTCTCCGCCCCTCCTTTGCTTTCTTTGTTCCTTTCTTGGGTGTTGCGGGAAAGGAGGAGGGAGGGAGGCGGGCGCGCGGATTTCTTTGCCGAGTGTTCTAAATCTGAGCACTCGACAAAGTTTTTTTTCATTTTTTTTCTTCTCCTTTTCTAGAAAAAAGATTTTATTTCTTTGCCAAGTGTTCTAGATCTGAGCACTCGGCAAAGTTTTTTTATTTTTTTTCTTCTCCTTCTTTTCTAGAAAAAAAGATTTTATTTTTTTGCTGAGTGTTTTTTTTGACACTCGGCAAGCCAACTCTTTGTCGAGTGTTTTTTTTACACTCGGTAAACTCCCTCTTTGTCGAGTGTTTTTTTTTTTTGCCGAGTGTTTTTAGCGCAGCACTCGGCAAAGAACATGTTCGCCGAGTGCCCGAGGAAATACACTCGGCAAACATAAAAACACTCGGCAAATTTGAGGATTCCGGTAGTGCCAGATGAAAGTGTCCCTCTCCCCTCCTGTAAAACTATCTTCTTGTTCTCGCAACTAGCTAGACTATGCCATTCCAAAAGTTTATTATTCTGTATACTAATGCTCCTGTAAAAGAGACATTAAAAGGTTTTATTGTATAATAAGAACATTAATTAGACGACACGTACGGTTGTTTGTTTCCTTCGAACTATGAATGTGAGAATTGCTTTTTTTTATATAGTGGCTGGCTGCCTAGCCTAATATCTTCCCAAAACCGTACATGGATGCCATCCTCTAATTAAACCTTCCTAATAATGTTAGGAGTACATTTTAATTATTAAATAGCTAGAGGAGGAGCATGTAGCTCCGCTATGTCAAGTCAAGCCATTCAAATTCACGTTGTAGTACGTACTACCGAGAGTGGTCATATATGCATGCATGGAGTATGATGCGGCCAAATAAACAAAGCTTCATAATTAGACCGTAGCCGTTACTTTGTCGAACACAAAGATACGACCATACGTACATATATTTGGAAATGTTCTACATTTCTACTTACGTGGCAAAATATAATATAATATAATAAATACACAACAAAATCATGTGTATATGTAAATTAAAACCCAATGCGACGTGATCGAAAAGGTGAAGTGGTTGATTTGGTTTGAAAAGGCTACGGCCAGCAGAGCTCGCTCAGAGGCGGCCATCGAGGTCGAGGAACTCGTCGGGGTCCATCAACGGCGCCTCCTCCTCCTCCTGCTTCTCCTCCTCGTCCTCGTACACGTCGATGCGATGTCGTCCGCCGCTGTTCACCGTCACCGCAGCAGCTGCAGCAGCAGCGAGAGGCGGCTGGGGCGGCAGCGGCAGCGGCGACGGCGGCGCCGTGCCGCCGTGCACGTGCATGGCGAGCTGCGCCCGCGTGGTGGCGAGCTGGTGCTGCACGTCGCGGATCTCCTGCTGCAGGCGGTGGATGATCCCCGTGCAGCCGTACACCGGGTCCTGCACTCGCCAGTGCGCCTCCGTCGCCATCGTGTCCGCCGCCCGGCCTCGCTCCTGCACCGGCAGGCTCTGCGCGCGAGCAACACAGAAATGGCGCATGCACACGTACGTCATCTCGTCATCGCACTCTAATTTGCATGCCATATAATAAGAGCTAAAAAAAAGTCTCAGTGATGCCATGCCATATGCATGCATGAGCATGACGCACTGCACTACTACTGCTGCACGTACGCACCTGGAGCACTCTGGTGACGTTGCTGGTGCCGAAGACGGCGCGCACGTCGGCGTACCTCCGCGGCTGCGACGCCGGGAAGTAGGGCGCGAGGACGCAGTCGGGGGCGCACCTCCGCCGGAGGTTCTTGCACGCGGCGCACCGCCTCGCCGCAGTCGCACTGCTGCCGCTGTCCGGATGATAATGGTCCATTTCCATACCGCCGCCGCCAGCCGCGGACATGAGAATCTAACGGAGATCACGAAGGATCTCGGCGTGAGGTGTTGCTGAGATCTCGGTGGATCCTCGAAAGATTTGGGGACGGATACGGCGGCGTTCCGGCTATATATGCTCGCCGGCCAGGAATGGTAAGCTCAACGGCTACGTGCATGCGTGGGCTTCCAATTGAGGAGCCGAGGAGCAGCGCCGTCGGGGAGCCGGCCCCGGCCGGAATATGGAAAGCTCAACGGCCGTGTCTCTGCGCTGCGCATGCCGATGCGGCAAGGGGAGAGGGCCCCAGGTGGACCGGCTGCTTGCATTAGCTGCATTGCCTTGCTGGGAAACGGCGGCGCACCGACCAGGAGCAGGGAGTGTACGTGTGCATGCGCTGGTCGACTGCGCGGTGACCGCGTCCACGTACGGTACACCCGCACGGCGCTGGCAGGCACCAAAAATTGTTGTTTAAGAGCACTGTTTGGTAATCCTATTTAAAAACATAAGTGTTGCTATTACTTTAGATTTTGTACTTTGTTCCGAAAGAATCCACGGTGCATATAGCTGTGCCAAAGAAAAAACACACGCACACACACACAAATCGTGAAACGCCTCTTGGTTGCTGCACCAAAATGAACCAGGAGGTTCGCTGTTCCGTGTAGTAGTTCCACACAGGCTCTTGCACGGACCAATCCAATGAGTGTATAAGATTTGATCCTCACGGGTCACGGCTTACGGTTCAGAGTGAGAATCGATTTTGATAACTAATTGAGAAAGGGACTCCACCTGGTCACTGTACTCTTTTTTTTTGGTTGAGGAATTGATTTTACTGCTTAATAACACAAAATAATCGTCACTCTCTAAAGATCGAGTTTTAACTGAAGTCAAAAGAATTTTAGGGCAGCCTCCGGTCTTTTAACTGAAGTCAAAAGACAACACTGTGAATGGCATACCATCCGAAAAGTTTAAAGCAAAACTCTCGCAAAGCCTCTTCAAAGTAACTGCGAAGAGCAGCAACAAACAAGGATTACATCAGCTTAAGAAGTCCACTTCGGACAGCAGCAACAGACAAAGATTCCATCGACTTAACAGCCTACAAGATAGTACCTTTTGTTTCAGTAATTTCTATACCCAGAATATAACTTTGACTATGATTTTCCATTATAACAAAAAAATAATTTCATCTACGTACTTTCCATGCTGTCTTAGATCGTATCTTCAAACTAAAATGTTGACGCTGGACGAAGCTGGTTGACGAGACTCCACGCCACGGCCGACCATGTCTTCGATCGGCACAGCCACTGCTCGCCTGCACCGCGTGCCGAAACAGTCAAACGCACCGCTGCACTGACCATGCTGCAGAAGTTGGAAACAGTCAAACACTCGAAGTCTAAAACCAATCCAGCTACCAAAACACCGCGTGCCGTGGCCGTGTTGTGGTTGTGGTTGTCTACTTCTTCTTTTTTCAAAGTGGGGTTCTCAACTTTATGATGCGAACAAACAGATATGCAAAGGGAGAAGAAGACTGGTTGACTGCTATCTCAGTGCCCCAGGCGGGCAGGCAAACCCCACCCATGCCGGCAGCAGGTCCGGCGACTGGAGCCTCCCCGTCGAGCCCGTAGTCAGGTGAGTTCTTCTTCGCTGTAAGCTCATCTCTACAACACCCTTCACGTCAAGACTATAACTAAATCTTACCGTCTCCACAATACCTTCAATTATTAGCAGCTGTGCCATGGCTCGTTCCAATCTCTTCCTCCTCCTGCTTGCAACTGCAACTCCGTTGATCACCGGGCAGCTCTCCGACTACCCGACGGCCAACCTCTCAACACTGTGGACCAACAACAACGCCTCCCTCAAGCACAGCATCACCTACGCCGATGGCTCCGTCGTACGGGCCATTGTTCTCCGGTCACCAAAGACCCTCTATGGTCCTTTCGCCGCAGGGTTCTTCTGCCCCTCCGCACCCTGCGACACTGGTGCTTTCCTGTTCGCCGTCTTCATCGTCTACACCAACAGCGGTGCCGGCATCACGTCTGTAACCAATGGCATTCCGCAGGTGCTCTGGTCCGCTAACCGGCTCCACCCTGTTAAGGAGAACGCCACCCTCGAGCTTACTGGAGATGGCAACCTGATCCTCCGTGATGCTGATGGCGCTGGCGTCTGGTTGAGCGGCACTGTAGGCAGGTCCATTGCTGGTATGATGATCACAGAGCTGGGCAACCTGGTGCTGTTTGATCAGAACAATGCCACAGTATGGCAGTCGTTTGGTCATCCGACTGATGCACTGGTCCCTGGGCAGTCACTGCTGGAAGGCATGAGGCTCACTGCAAACACATCTGCAACAAACTGGACTCAGAATCTGCTGTATTTAACTGTCCTCCATGATGGATTGTATGCCTATGTTGAATCCACACCACCACAGCCGTACTTCTCAGAATTGGTGAACGGAAACAAGACAGGAAACCATCCGACACAGTTTACCTTAACCAATGGCAGCTTCAGTACCTCTGTACAGCCTACGCCAGATCAAGATTCAAGCATCCCATTGCCAGCAGCCAAGTCTACCCAGTACATGAGATTTGGAAGTGACGGACACCTGAGGCTGTACGAATGGTCTGACGCTGAAGCAAAGTGGGTCGTGGTGTATGATGTGATCAAGATGTTTCCTGATGATGACTGTGCTTTCCCCACGGTCTGTGGGGAGTACGGGGTATGCACAGGAGGGCAATGCAGCTGCCCCTTCCAGAGTAACTCTACATCAAGCTACTTCAAGCTAATCGACGGGAGGAAGCCGAATATTGGTTGCACGCCTCTGACTCCAATCTCCTGTCAAGAAATTCAACATCATGAGCTCTTGAGCCTAAAAGATGTTTCATACTTTGATATAAATACAAGCCACACCATTGCAAATGCTAGAAACAGCGATGACTGTAAGCAAGCATGCCTGAAAAAACTGCTCTTGCCAGGCCGTGATGTTCACGTATGGACAGAATGAGTCCAATGGTGACTGCCTGTGGATCACGAGGGTTTTCTCCTTGCAATCAATACAACCTCAGATTCTTCATTACAACTCCTCTGCTTACCTCAAGGTGCAGCTTAGCCCCTCCCCTTCTGCAACTACTGCAAATAAAAAGAAGGCAATTTTAGGCGCTATAATTGGAGGTGTTACTGGTATTGTACTGGTTCTCATTGTTGTCACTCTTTATGTACAAAGGAGGAGGAAGTACCATGAGATAGATGAAGAATTTGATTTCGATCAATTGCAGGGCAAACCAATGAGGTTTTCTTACGCAAAGTTGAGAGAATGCACCGAAGACTTCAGTCAAAAGCTCGGGGAAGGTGGATTTGGTTCAGTTTTTGAAGGGAAATTAAATGAAGAGAGAGTCGCCGTGAAACGTTTGGAGAGCGCTAGACAAGGGAAAAAAGAATTCCTGGCAGAGGTTGAAACGATTGGTAGCATTGAGCACATCAATCTTGTTCGGCTGGTAGGATTCTGTGTAGAGAAAGCACATAGGCTTCTAGTATATGAATATATGCCTAGAGGTTCCCTTGACCGGTGAATATATTACCGCCACAATAATGCCCCTCTTGATTGGAGCACCAGGTGTAGGATCATTCTGGATATTGCCAAGGGCCTATGCCATCTTCATGAGGAGTGCCGGCGAAAAATTGCTCATTTGGACATTAAACCACAGAATATTCTGTTAGATGACAACTTCAATGCTAAATTGGCTGATTTTGGATTATCCAAGCTCATAGACAGGGATCAAAGCAAAGTAGTGACTGTGATGAGAGGCACACCTGGGTATCTGGTGCCTGAATGGTTAACGTCACAAATCACTGAAAAAGTTGATATTTACAGCTTTGGAGTTGTTGTTATGGAAGTAATATGTGGAAGAAAAAATATCGATAATTCTCAGCCTGAGGAAAGCATCCATCTGATCAATTTGTTACAAGAAAAGGCTCAAAACAACAGGCTGATTGATATGATTGACAAACAAAGTCATGACATGGTCACACACCAGGATAAAGTTATTCAGATGATGAAGCTTGCAATGTGGTGCTTGCAACATGATAGCAGTTGAAGGCCATTGATGTCAACGGTAGTCAAGGTACTGGAAGGTACAATGACCGTAGAAACTTCCATAGATTACAATTTCTTCAGTTCAGATCCAGTACTGTCTGTTCATAGTGATCAATCAGCATATTCAGCTCCACCACTGGCATCAATCTTATCTGGTCCAAGATGAAATGTATCACTGTCAGTAATGAATAGAAGGAACATCCATATTGTACACTTAGTCTTTGTAATTGCTTCTGTACCTTATCTGATTTCTAATTTGGAAGTATGTTTCAGATAGCATAAGAAGAATATTTTTTGCAAATTAATGTCATATTTTCCCAGTGAAGTTGTAACTCTCTACATCTGGAATAGAAAAATAGTGTAATTTAATTTTACATCATCTCAGGAGCATATAACCAAGCCGACCCTCACACAAGCAATATGTTACCAAGTATCCAAGAAATACTCTATCAAAAAGTTGTTTGCTCAAACTCGAGGTAAATATTTATCAGGAGCATATAACTTCTACATGCACAATCTTTAGCATGACTATAAAGAATATTCTACAGCCCTATTGGTACTGGCAATGGCACTTTAGTATGTCTAGCTACTTGGCACATTTAATTCGGTTAGTTTCTACAAGCAAGCACACAGATGCAGCATTGACAGAGCACCCAGTCACCTTCCTCACAGATGAAATCACGTCGTATGAAGTCTCTTAAGTGAGTCAGGTGCTTCAAAGCATCGTCATTATTTGTGTGTTTAGGTCACTAGGATCACCTTATCATGCAACTATGCAAGAAAATAACAAGATGTCAAATCTCCATAGCTATAACAAACACTAGCAGAGAAGATTGACACCTCGGTGATGATTCAGGAAGCCCAACGGCAACACTAACCTGGGAGTTCAACCTGGCAATTTCAAGATTCGTCCTTGTATTTCTTGGTTAGTCACCCACCAAAGCAAACGCCTTCTCAGCCCGCAAAGTGCAAAGTTACATGAAGGTCATCAAAGTAGAAGGCAATGGGGCAGATTGCTTACTGCACAAAGTGACATCAATTACACCTTAGATTGTAGAACGAAAAAACACACCATACCCAGGGTTAGGATTGGTTGATCCATTCACCAACTGGTTTCTCAAATAAAATATCATCATCCTTCTACAGCCATTTCAGTTCAGATTGTCATGATTGAATGAAAACAGTGTGCTATCCAATGCTCTTAGCTTAGAGTTGGCATTCTCCTGGATGTTTGACAAAATGGCTAACACAGATAATCTCTCTACTTTCATGTGAAAAAGGATACAGTCGACTGGAAAACAAAGAAATTTATGATCAGTGTGACATCTGCTTCAAATATTCTTAGAGCAACCAATATAAATAGGTTAAGATTTCACAATCAAATACGAGTAATACATCTGATTCACCTACTGCCATTGTATAATCTGGTCATCACCTGGATGGCTGATGACTGATGCTTCACTTATGTAGTCAGCAATGCTTGGTGAAAAGGTAAAATAATCAACTTGAATAGTTGAATTTGAGGCTTGTATTTAATAAGAACAAATGAAATTCATTACTTTTACATACATAAAAACGCAAAAGGAGTAGTACACAAGTCACTATGATTAAAACAAAATCAAGTCACAAGATTTGAAGCTAAGAAGTACTGAAATTAAATATGTTCATTAAAAATACAAAAATGTGTGGGTTTTAAAATCTAGTGGCCTAATTTGACAAAAAAGAACAAAAAAATGCAAGTTTTATTATAGGACATACATTTCTGTATGCTAGGCATGAGACATCCATGTATCAGATGTAATTCAATTTGGTCATCTAAAAGGCCTTAAATATCATAAAGTTCAGTTTGCAAATTGCAATGCAACATAATCTCACTCCCTCCCTCGCTCTTCCTCTCTCTGTCCACCATTTTATCTTCAGAGGCCACAATTTTCTCATGAAATTTCTTTGCATATGTGAAGAACAGAGTATCCGCTACAATATACTCTGTAAAAGTGCCTGTGATGCTGGAAGCAGAACTCTCACCACAGTGATACACTTATCGAGTTGGCTGCTTGAATAAACTATATGGTTGGAATAGATAAGATAACTGACCAAACCCTATGAGGATATTCAGCTACAGTCAATCAGCACTTGCCCCATGAAACCCAAGGCATTCTCCTCCGTGTACTTGCGCTCGCAAGATTTGGTGGCATACGCTTAGACCCCACCCCACAAACACTTTTACACAAGTGCCAAGTGAGTAGGCAATTTGGAATGCCGTGTCCAATGGCATCCAAATTTGTTGGCGATTATCTGATCCGACGAGTAAAACGCACAGCATGCCTCACCTGGACTGGTTCGCCGCCACTCGCGCGCAAAGGAGACGTCCTGCTCTCCGCCGCCGCGGGGTGCTCGTAGTAGGAGCCGGTTGCGCCTCTCTTTTCCTGTTGGAGAGGCGCCGGGGCTCGTCGTCGACGTTGGTGGTACTGTACTAATGTGGTCTCCCTGTGGTCGGTGACCCCATTGATTTTTTTTAACATTTTTTTGAAACCATTTTTAAATATGACACTGTTTTTTTTCAAAACCAACATTTTGGACGCGCCTATTCGCATGGCACGATGAAATCACGTTGACGCGTTATGCATGGAGATGCGGTAGGAGCGATAACGTGACAATGATCAGAACCGTTGAACGTTGACGTGGCCAGTCTGTACGCGGCACTGAAGCGCCGTGGAAAATGACGCGGCAACGGTGAACGCTGCAGTGTGCGCTGCAGCAAAAGTGAAGAGGGCGTTGCTTGGAGCCGCAGTGGAAAAGGCATGTCAGACGACAAGGACTGCATGCCAGCTGTAAGTGCGAATTGTGGTGTGAGCCCTTCGCGAAAAAGTTTTTCTAAAAAGTACTACAGTATCTATCACATCGAATTTTGTGATACGTGTATGGAGCATTAAATATAGACGAAAAACAAAACTAATTGCACAGTTTGGTTGGAAATTACGAGACAAATGTTTTGAGCCTAATTAGTCCATGATTGAACACTAATTGTCAAATAAAAACGAAAGTGCTACCGTAGCCAAATTTCTAACTTTTCACGAACTAAACAAGGTGAGCCTAGCTCGCAGCGCCGCTTCGGTGGGAAAAGGCCAAAAGGCAAAGGGTGAGCGGATCGTATGTAAACTGCAACCATTGCTGTGGAGAGGAGACGATGGGCCTTCAACGTACGTGCTGACGTGCATGAGGACAGCAATAGCAAGCTGATGCAGTGCTAGCTAGTATGAAACTATGAAGCACATAGCCACGTAGCCTGTTTATTTGGTCGTATTTAGCATATAAGTCATGACTTATTAGTCAACGAACAATATTTTTCTCTCACATTAAACTAGTCAACAGTACTTTCAGCTATGGCTTATAAGTCAAACCAGCCCAAACATACAGGGCGATGGAGCAAGCAGCAGCTAGCTGGGTTAAAGCTGCAAAACTAAGCGTCAACGTGATTGCTAATTGCTAGCCACCAGCTATACAATGATCGAATGTTGTTTAATTTGATGAAGAACCATTTCATCACTTTAGGAATAAACTCTGTCGTCTTTATCTTAAAAAAGGAATAAACTCTTGGATTGTATATATGTTCGTGGTTTTGAACGAGTTACCTATATATGGTAAAACGCACTTTGGACCACTAGTTATAAATAGTACTCCCTCCGTCCGCAAAAAAAATACAATTATAGGATCAGTGTCAGCCAAACTGACTCAAGTTTGATCAAGTTTATAACAAATAGTACTTAGCATTTATGTGTTCAAATAAATTTATTATGAAAATATATTCTATAACTATTCCAATGGTACTTATTTTGTATCATGAATGCTAATACATTTTTTTATATAAATTTAGTCAAAGTTTAAACTGTTTGACTCCTCGAAAAACGAGAATTACATTTTTTTTTGGACGGAGGGAGCATGCAGTAGTAATATATAAGTGAAGCATGGTTCACAACATTCAAAGATTTTGGATTACTAGCTATTTTTCACTTTGTCTGGTTGTGACTAGTATTTTCCAAGTGCTTAGCTTGAAATTCTCCTATTTACAGTTTCGAGCAAACAGCTAATTTAATCACCGTACATTTGGTAACTAAAAAACTGATTAAATCTAATCACCTCAATCGAACAAAAATAACTAGTTAGGGATATGCCTAAATACCAAGGGCTAATTGTTCGCTGGCTAAAATTAGTTCTAACCTATCCATAAAGGAGGGCTAATATGTAGGCTAACATTTTAGCCAAAACTTCAGTGGGTTGTTAGCCAAATAGCTAGTTATAAATGGGCTAAGCTAGTCGTAGCTGATCATACGAACATGTACACACTACTACAGAATGGACCTGTTGTCCCGGGCGGTAACAGCCTTTAGTCCCGGTTACCGCGCCGGGACAACGATCCCGGGACTAAAGGTGGAACCTCCCAGGTCATCGAGCCGGGATTAAAGAGGGACCTTTAGTCCCGGTTGGTAACACCAATCGAAACTAAAGGCCCTCCAGCCGAGCGAACCTGGCGCACCCTTTAGTCCCGGTTGGGGTTACCAACCGGGACTAATGGTTCACCCTTTAGTCCCGGTTGATAACCCCAACCGGGACTAAAGGTTCCTTTTCTTTTTCTTTTTTTTTGTTTAATTTGTTTTCAGTTCAGTTACACGTATTTGTTTAATATATAATATGTTTTTATGTACGTATTCTACGTTGCTAATATAAATATACGCATGCATATAATTACATCTAATTCTCATCTTGAGCATTATTATATTCGAATAAAGTATGAAACTATATATATTATAGATATATATATATGTATATATACAACACTTTCATAATCTTGTTCTCGAAAATAACGATATCAATAAACATTTAATTTACATCATTTATTCCTTAAGATCAAAGTAGAACTCGCCGTTGGGATTTAGCACTTTTTCTAGAAGATATCCTGCTATTGACTCTTGAACTGCTTTCAGATGGTCTTTTTGCATGACCCTTCGTTTCAACCATTCAGTCTTGCATTTGAAATAAAAGGAAAAGTATTAATACACATATATGTATATATATTCATTTAAAAATAAATAAAAATTGATATATACGTACTCTGAGGACATCTTCAGGAGTTCTTCTTATGTGCGCAGTGATAAATTCACAAACGTAGTATCCACACAAGTTATTACCTGGTTCCTGCCGCAAACACCACTGTACGAGAAGAAGATTATTCTCATCATCTCACACGTAAATTGAAGTACGATATAGTAATTAAACACGTGGGGAAGTGTATATAGTATAACTTACTGGTATTTCAACTACATTAAGTGGTGCCTTGCAATCCTTGCGATGTTGCCGAATAAACTCTTTCCAAACCCTGTGCGACCAATAATGTACGATCGTTAATAAATTATGGCAAAGTCTATTCAATAATAGTTGTGCGCGAGAGATCGAAATTACTCCTGGATAATGTCTATCATATCTTGGTATAGTGCCCGTTCTTTTCTCAACGAGTCAAAGATTAGTAACCGACTTGAGTTTAACTCAATGACAATGAGTATCCAGTGAAAACTGCATTGGTTTATACACACACGTACATGCATATAAGTTGTATTGATATTACATAAAATGTGTAGACTACATTATTATTAACACTTACTCAAAGTTGTACGGGAAAAGTATTGTTGTCTTGTCGTGCTGCTTCACGAAGAACTTCATGATATTCGTCTGTGCTTCAGATACCCAGTGGTCCTTGACAATAATATCGGTTTTGAATACGATATAAGGATCAATGAAGCCAACACTGGTGTCTTGTATTCTTTGGAGCTCTGACATCTGGAATCTATATATAAATATAAGTTACATGTGAGGATAATTATATACACGTACGCATGGAAGTGAGTTTATTAAATAAAAGTAAGAATCACTTACAAACAAAAGGAGCTCATGATTGATTTGTCCAGAGCGTCCAAGTGGAATAGTTGATGCAATTCTTCGAAACTAATATGTAAGATGTCATCGCCACGGAAGTAATGATGGTCTCTAAATCTGACAAAGATCCACTGCTCATCCCTGCCACACGCCTGCATGTACCACTTGTTGAGCAAGTACATTTGCGTACCCAATTCATTCAGAGCCGCAGGGTTGTACAGACTTTTGCCATATTTATAAGTCTTCCAGGTATCAACTTCCAGGTTCTGGATTGGAGCTTTGCCCATCAATTGATCCAAGGTTAAACCAGTATCTTTAAAAAAAGCATTAAGGGCTTGAACCGACACTTCTCCAGAGTTGTCTGGTCGATAGACTTCTATGTTGGAACCATATTCATTAGCAACAACAAGATTTTGCATTGGTTGCTTCTGTTGTCCGAGCTGTGGGACATCCTTCCCTGATGCTCTTTTCCTTTTCTTATCTGCATCATGTGACTTCACGAGGGAGCGGTCATAGTCTGATAGTGGCGAAGGCTTACGAAGTTCAATCATCTTTTTCTTGTGAGCATCGACCTTCTACCTCAGCACATCTCGTGGTATGTAAAAGTACGGCTTCTCCTTAAGCTTTGCTTAACTCTTGTTTTTGATATCTATAAAAAAATCTTTTACTTTTTTGTCTTCTTCAGCTGCTATTTGCTCATCAGTCTTTTCAGGAAGTATTTCTTGAGAAATAACTCTTTTTCTTGGGGTCTTCTTTGCCGCCGGGACCTTAGACGTCTTTGTAGTGCATCGCTGTGGAGGGGGTGGGGGCGGTGTTGGAGATCGGCGTGGAGGCGATGAGGCCGGTGTTGGTGGAGACCGGCGTGGAGACGTTGGAGATCGTTGTGGAGGCGGTGGGGCCGGTGTAGGAGTTGGAGATCGTTGTGGAGGCGATGGGGCCGGTGTAGGAGTTGGCGATCGCCGTGGGGATGAAGTCGTCTCGCCCCCCACGACGCTGTGATGAGATGGAGAATGAATGATTAGGCTAGGCTAGGGAGAGGCCCTGCTATAAAAACAATTTGTGTGTCAATTATTTTTAAAGCCAATAGAAAATTAATGGAAAATAATATTTCATTCACTTTCATTCGTACCTAGGGTGAGGTAGGGGAAGCGGTGGCGCCCCAGGAATGATGATGAAGCGTTTGCGCCATTGAATAAATGTCTTCTCTGTTTCTCCTAGTGTCTTCTCCCCATCACCGCCTTCAATGTCAAGAGGAACATTGCTGTAACCTTTGAGCACTCTATCGACCGAGACGCTAGCATATCCAGGTTGAATAACTGACCCATGGATTCTTGGTGTCTTCGTTCGGTCTATTGGAGATACAACCCCGACAGCCACCATGATTGATGCATTACCATCTGGAATGTGCAGCTCACATTTTGTTAGAGGCTCGGTAATGTCATCAACAGGGAAGCGCAACCCAGTGTCGTCTTGAATAACTGGCAGCTCCGTAGAAGCACAACTGCTTTTCATCTGACCAACGGGGCTAATGGTGACTCCCGGCGTTGATTGCGATTGCATTTGACTCATTGCTAGCTGCACTTGCCTCTTGATCTCCTCCTGCATTCTTGCCTCAAGAGATTTTTCTCGTTCACGTGATTCAAGCAATGCTTGTCGTGACTCATCAACAAATTGCTCCAATGCACGAATTCGTTCTGCCTCCTCATCCTTCTTTCTCTGGCGGCTTCTGTAGGTATCCTTGTCTGCTGGGAATGCGTGTAGCCACGGAACCGCCCCATAGCCTCTTGTTCGACCACCGTGTTCGGGATTCTCTAGGGCATATGTCAATTCATCCTTCTCTCTGTTGGGCTTGAAAACACCACTATCAGCTTCTTCCCTAGCACGAGCTAGTCTCTGTGTTGCTCTCTCAATTTTTTGGCCGAAAATTAGCTTGCCAGTGTCTGGGTCTAGGCTTCCCCCATGAGCGTAGAACCAATTCTTCGCGCGTTGAGGCCAGTTCTTTTCTATTGTTTCAGGTATGATTCCCTTGGCAGTAATCTCTGCTTCTAGGTTCTGCCACTTGGGAATAGCACTCCTATAACCACCTAATCCCATGCGATGATGGTATTGCTTCTGTCGGGCATTCTGCCGATTCCTCATCACACGTTCCTCACTGTCTTGAGATGTCTTGTATTCTACGAAGGCATCCCAATGGGACTCCAACTTGACAAACGCCTTAGCATTGAAATTCGGCGTAGCATTCTTCAAGATAAACTTTTTATACAATGTCTTCTTCCAACTCTGGAACAATGTTGCCATCTTCTTCATTGTCCAATCCCTCACTAGCTCCTTCAAAGCATCATCTGCTTGTAATGTGAAATGCTGAGTGATATCTCTCCAAGCTAGGTTCTTATCACGATCAGATACAAAACTAACATTAGGAGCGGATATCTTCTGCTTCCATTCACGAGCACTAACTGGGATCCTATCCCTTACAATGAACCCACATTGATTGACATATGTCTGAGCATGTGGTCCCAATGGTTTGCCGGTGTCGGTGTCGAATTCTGATATTATGAAACGGCCCTCTAATGGCTTTTTTGGCCCTCGGACTTTCCTACTTTTGTCGGTGGTTGATGTAGATCCAGAAACCGACTACATGAGTAGAAACACAACGATTAACAACAAATATACGTACGCATGCATCTATAAGAGATGATAGATAATCGAATATACCTCGCCAGTATTTTCTTGCGCGACAATTTATTGATCTTCAACCACCGGCATATTCAGGATATCCTCATAATCAGCAAAGTACTGACTCGTGTCATCTACATCCACATTGGTGCCGGCGTTGATAATATCCGCCATTATGTCATCACTCAAGTTATCATCTGGAGCAGCCATTTGTATCTTCAAGATAACACATAGATAGAATTATTATGGTACATAACATAAGTACATGTGATAACACATATAGAATTACTAAATCCAATTAAATATAATAACACATAATATTTCATAAGGATAAACAATAATAAGGTATAGGCTTTGGAATCGAATCAAAAACACTTTCGATCCAAAAACATGGAAATAAGTACATGTATATATATACACATAGAATGATACAATATATTTTCTCTCTCTCTCAACACATAGAAATAAGTGCATATGTCTATATCTCTAGATATGCATGTGATAACACATAGAATGTCTCTCTAGATACAATTTTCTCTCTCTCTCAACACATGAAAATAAGTACATGTATATATACATATAGAAATAATTAATTAAGTACCATATGTATACATATAGAATCTCTCTCTAGATATATATATATAGAGAGATAGAATATATAATTACTAAATCCAATTAAATAAATCTAACATGAAATTAGATAAACTACTAATAGATAATACATTTTAATCTAACATATATCAAAAACTATAATAAAAAACTATCTAAAAAAAACTATCTAAATAAGTACTAATTAAAATTTAATACATTTTAATCTAACATATATCAAATACTATAATAAAAAACTATCTAAAAAAACTATCTAAATAAAGTACTAATTAAATTTTAATACATTTAAATCTAACATATATCAAAAACTACTAATTAAATCTAACATTTTAATCTAAATATTGGCCGGCCGAGAGCAAGCTAGCTCTAGCAGGCTGGGGATCGAGGCGGATGGCGCGGGCCGGCAGGGCGTGCTGGCCGGCCACGCGCGGGGCCGAGCTAAGCACCTCGATCGCGCGAGGACGACGTACGGCGGAGACGGCGGGGCTCGACGACGAGGCCGCCGGGCGCGCGGGAAGCGGTCGACGGAGGGGGCTCGGGTGCGGGCAGAGACGGGATGCGGCCGGGCGGATGGCGCGGCCGGGCGGGGCTGGGGCGACGGAGGCGAGATCGAAGATGGCGGTGGCGGCGGCGATGATCGACGTGTAGATCGAAAGGTAGAAGATGAAACCGTTCGATATATATAGGCCGGGACCCTTTAGTCCCGGCTAGTAACACCAACCGGGACTAAAAACCCTTTAGTCCCGGCTGGTATTACCAGCCGGGACTAAAGGCCCAACCCTTTAGTCCCGGCTCGCCTTACAAGCCGGGACTAAAGGGTTTTTAGTCCCGGTTGGTGTTACTAGCCGGGACTAAAAGTATTTTGGGTGGGCACCGAAATTGCCGCTCACCCTTTAGTCCCGGTTCTTGGTCTGGGCCGGGACTGAAGGCCTGAAAATTTTGGCAACCCGCCAGCGTAATTGGAAAGACCTGGGATTTTGATTTTGTTTAATACTAGGTTAATCAATTAATTCCATAGCAACTTCAATACTTTGCAATATTTATTTTAAAAAATTCTATTGATTAACTAATTATTTATTGTAAATAGGAAAATTTTGTAACCTATAGTTTTTAATTTCTTTTATGAATATAGAATATAAATGTTACTAATACTAAGTATTTTGTTAATGCAAAAATATATTTGTAACTTAAAATTAATAAAACTAATATTATTCGATAGGAAATTTATTATCACATTATTGTAACGTCAATGTTTCAATTTTTTCTCGGTTTTTGACCAAAATTGACAGAAAATTTTTGTTAAACCTATAAAAATAAAGAAAATATAGTATTTTTTGTTGTACAACTTTTTCAAATGAAAAAATGGCCTATATAAGGATTGTTGTTTTTTCAATTCGACCAAAATTAACAAACTTGGTATTCAAAACTTTTCAATTCGAAGTCATTTAGAGTCCATAATACTAGGGTCAAAGTGTTGTTTTTTCATTTGACCAAATTTGACTTGGTCAAACTTGCTCAAATGAGACACTAAATGACCTCAGATGAAAAAACTCTGAATACCAAGTTTGATCATCTCAGAAAGATCTACAATTGTTACATAGCTCATTTTCCCATTTGAGAAATTTTTATCAAACACTAGTCATAATTTTCCTTATCTCTTATAGACTTTCTAAAACTATGTCACACACTTGTGAAAATTGAACTACATTTTATTCAAGCTTTCTCAAATGAAAAAATGGTCTATATAAGGATTGTAGATATTGATGATATGAACAAACTTGGTATTCAAAACTTTTCAATTTTAGACAATCTAGGGTTCCGAAAACATATTACATAATATCCGTCTCTAAAACATAATATATTAAACATGCATCGTTGTATCATGCGGGCACAACAGTGAATTTCTTCTTGACGTATGACCCTTGGTTATGATCTTGTCGTAACCATGGAGTGTCTTCATCATTTAACATGATGCTTGGATCTTTCTTCACTATGAAGGGTGGAATTCGGACATTTCTTTCGTAATCTTCTGACATGTCTGACTTGTCTTCAATTCCTACTATATTTATTTTTCCAGAAAGAATTATGTGGCGCTTTGGCTCATTGATCATTGAGTTGATGTCTTCGTTTTTTCCTCTCTTTGATTTTGTAGACATGTCTTTCACATAGAACACCTGACTCACATCGGCAGCAAGGACGAATGGTTCCTCTTTGTATCCAATATTGTTGAGGTCCACTGTTGTCATTCCATACTCTTTGTCGACTGTTACCCCTCCTCCGGTCAGCTTCACCCATTGGCACCGGAACAAAGGGACTTTAAAATTAGGTGCGTAGTCTAGTTCCCATATCTCTTCTATGCGGCCATAATATGTTTGTATATTCCCATTTGGATCTGTGCCATCTATGCGAACACCACTATTTTGATTGGTGCTCCTTTTATCTTGGGCAATTGTGTAAAATGTATTCCCATTTATCTCGTACCCTTGGTACGTGAGGATATGCCACGATGGCTGCCTAGCCAACAAATACAGTTGCTCATCAATATTGTCATCGCCTTGACATTCTTTTCGCAACCAACCACTGAAACTTTTCATGTGCTGACGCCTAATCCAAGCTTCAGTCTTCCCTGGAAACTTGGATCGTAAGAACTCCTTATGTATCTCGATGTACGGATGCACCAATGACGAGTTCTGAAGAACTGTGTAGTGTGCTTTATTGAAATAATCGTCTTCCATGCCAATATATGTTTTCTTCCCTAAAGTTCCTTTACCACTGAGTCTCCCCTCATGTCGTGATTCGGGAACACCAATCGGAGCAATGTCAGGAATAAAGTCAACACAGAACTCAATGACCTCCTCTGTTCCATAGCCCTGGGCGATGCTTCCTTCAGGCTTAGAACGGACTTTCACATATTTCTTCAAGACTCCCATAAACCTCTCGAAGGGAAACATGTTATGTAAGAACACAGGTCCAAGAATACTAATCTCCTTCACCAAATGAACTAGGATGTGTGTCATGATATTAAAGAAGGATGGAGGGAACACCAACTCAAAGCTAACAAGACATTGAACCACATCGTTCTGTAGAGTAGCTAGTTCCACTGGATTGATTGCCTTCTGAGAAATTGCATTGAGAAATGCACATAGCTTCACGGTGGCTAGACGTACATGTGGAGGTAGAATTCCTCTTAAAGCAACTGGAAGCAATTGCGTCATAAGCACGTGGCAGTCGTGGGACTTTAAGTTTAGGAATTTTTTATCTGGCACATTTATTATACCCTTTATATTGGAGGAGAATCCCGATGGGACCTTGATGCTGCTTAGACATTCGAACATGCTGTCCCTCTCTTCTTTGCTAAGCGTGTAGCTAGCAGGACTTAAGTAATGACGTCCATCACCTGTCTTCTCTGGATGAAGGTTGTCTCGTTCTTTCATGCACTGCAAGTCCTGGCGTGCTTCAAGTGAATCCTTTGGCTTCCCGTACACACCCATGAATCCTAACAGGTTCACACAAAGATTCTTTGTTAGGTGCATCACGTCGATTGCGTTGCGGACCTCTAGGACTTGCCAATAGGGTAGCTCCCAAAAGATGGACTTCTTCTTCCACATGGGTGCATGTCCATTAGCATCTTTGGGAACAGATTCACTGCCTTGTCCCTTTCCAAATACTACTTTCACATCCTTGACCATTGCGAGTACATCTTCCCCGGTTCGGTTATGAGGCTTCTTCCGGTGGTCTGGCTTACCTTTAAAATGCTTCCCTTTCTTTCTTACTTGGTGGTTCAAAGGAAGGAATCGACGATGACCAAGGTACACGACCTTTCAACATCTTTTCAAATATATACTGTCAAGGTCATCAAAACAATGTGTGCATGCATTATATCCTTTGTTTGTCTGACCTGAAAGATTACTTAAAGCAGGCCAATCATTGATGGTTACGAACAACATTGCTCGTAGGTCAAAGTGTTCTTGTTTGTACTCATCCCAGACATGTACACCTGGTTTGTTCCATAAAACTAGAAGTTCTTCAACTAATGGCTTCAGATATACATCAATATCGTTGCCAGGTTGCCTCGAACCTTGGATGAGGATTGACATCATAATGAACTTCCGCTTCATGCATAACCATGGAGGAAGGTTGTAGATACATAGAGTAACTGGCCAAGTGCTATGACTAGTGCTCTGCTGTCCAAAAGGATTCATACCATCTGTACTTAAGGCGAACCTTAAGTTTCTAACCTCATTTGCAAACTCTGAAAATTCTCTATCTATCGCTCTCCACTGGGACCCATCAGCTGGGTGTCTCAGCATATTGTCTACCTTACGGTCTTCTTTATACCACCGCAACAACTTTGCGTGGTCTTTATTTCTGAACAAACGTTTTAAGCGTGGTATTATAGGAGCATACCACATAACCTTGGCAGGGATTTTCTTTCTAGGACGTTGTTCACCCTCGACGTCACCAGGATCATCGCGCCTGATCTTATACCGCGATGCTTTACATACCGGGCATTCATCCAAATTCTCGTATTCATTGCCATGGTAGATGATACAGTCATTAGGACATGCATGTATCTTCTGGATTTTTAATCCCAAAGGGCAGACAACCTTTTTTGCTTCGTACGTAGTGGTGGGCAATTCATTTGGCTTCGGAAGCATCTTCTTTATGAGGTTTAATAAATTCCCAAATGCCTTATCGGATACACCATTCTTTGCCTTCCACTGTAGCAATTCCAGTGTTGTACCCAGCTTTTTTTGCCCCTCTTCGGCCGTTGGGTATAGCAACTTCCTATGATCCTCAAGCATGCGCTCCAACTTAACTTTCTCTTTTTCACTTTCCCATTCTTGTTGTGCATCACGAATGGCATCGCCAAGAGCATCACCGAGATCATCTTCTACCGCTACCTCTTCTTCATCTCCCCCCATTGTAGTATCATCAAAGGCACCATACTGAGCAATAATGTCATCAATGTCTAAATCTTCTCATTCACCTTCTTCCATCATGACCCCGCTTTCTCCATGCTTAGTCCAACATATATAGTTTGACATGAAACCTGACTTAAGCAAATGTGAATGAAGACTCATTGAGCTTGAATATTCCTTTAAATTCTTACATAGGGCACATGGACAGCATATGAAACCATCCCGCTTATTTGCCTCGGCCACACCTAAGAAATAGTGCAAGCCCTCTATAAAGTCTTGGGAGCGGCGATCGGCATTGTACATCCAATGGCGTGACATAATCTGTATTACACGACAAATTATGAAAACCTTGAACATAATTAAGTATTTTATTACACAACATAAATGACACACACACGGTTGATTAATTAACTAAGCCTGGCTACAACGTAAGCAATCCCAACTATCACTAAACAAACTAAAACTACAATGCACTTCAGTAACATAATTATTTTGTGATCGTACGCAACTAAAACAGACAAATCATTCTTCTGTTGAACATCAATAAGCTTCTCCTGCTGGCTCACTGCCTCATCAGCAGCATCCGCTACCTCAAGCGTACCCAAATTCTGCACGTATGTAGCATAATCTTCCTCCCAGTACCAACCATCGCATCCATTGCCCTCCCACTGAAATTAAAGCCAAAAAATATTTAGTCAAAAATATTCAAGAAAAGCAGGTCAATTAGCCATAATTATAAAATGCGTAAGAAACTCACATCGCGATCCGGGCACTTGTAGAAAATACGACCCTTGTTGGGTCCCTGTCTCTTGACTCGGTACTCCATCACAATCTTCTGCTTACACTTGCCGCAGATAATGAGAGGGAGTTCTGGCCTCAGTCGTTTCGCAACCGAACGAGAGGCCGAGGATCCAGTAACAGTTGTCATCTACTTTCTATACTTATTTTTGCAAACTAGTGTAAATTTCATATTTTCAAATATCCATCAAATTATAGCTCAAAAACATGTTTCAATAAATAACCATCCGTACTAGTTGACCTTGCTTACGTGATCATCTCGGCGAGCATTTCTCCACCGGACGGCACCGTACTTGGCCAAGGAAGAGCTCCGATTCTACGAGAAAGGGAACACGGTCTTCCACGACCGTTGCCGCTCTCCCTCGTAGAATCAAAGCTCCTCCTTGACGTCCGTTACCGCTCGGCAGAGAACATGCTCGCCGAGATGAACACGGTCCGCAAGTTCAACTAGTACGGATTTTCTACAATTTTCTAACAATTTTCTAAGTTTTTCATTTCATGGAAAAATTAATTCTAAGATCACGTAAGCCACCGGGGACGAGAATGGCGCGTGCTCCAGCGAGGACGAGCGAGGCGTGATTTTGATGAACTAATTTAACTTTTGTTTATCCAAACATATATGCAAATCATCATGTGATTTTGAGCTAAAAATGACATATAAAATCATAATAAAGTCCAACATATAAAGTTACACATGCATCTACATTGCAAAATGAGATAAGCTACTGATAAAACATAAGAGGATTAAGTTTGTTACCTTCAAAATCGAAGAGCAACACCAATGGAGGGGGAGAGTGCAAGAACAACAGCAAGCTGAAGAACAGAGGCAGTGAGTTTGAATAATGGAATGGCTCGGGCTCGGGGAGGAAGAATTGAGCAGAATTATAGGCCGGGATAATTAGTCCCGGTTAGAGGTCCAAACCGGGACTAAATATTAATCTTTATTCCCGGGGAATAACCCAAACCGGGACTAAAAGTCCCGGTTGGTAATACCAGCCGGGACTAAAGATCCCTGCCCCGCGAACGACCGTTGGGCAGGGACCTTTAGTCCCGGTTGGTATTACCAACCAGGACTAAAGGGTCCTTTAGTTCCGGGGGCAAAAAATACCGAGGCTAATGCTAAATTGGGACATCGTTCTAAAGTCTGTTCTCTAGTAGTGTGTCCTTTCATCAAACAATTCATGGGTTCATCCAAAAACTTCCTCGTTGACCCAAAAGCTTAGCGAACAAAACTGGTAATAATGGTAACACCCTCTTTCGTAGCAGTTTTTTTTTTAAAGCATACTCATATCAGAGATCAGTAAACAGTCGATCGAGTGAGTGAAACTTCAGGCGAACAGTTGGAACCGACGCGATGGATATGGAGTGGTGTGCAACTGTACATGCACACCGTAGCTAGCTAGCCGCCGCTCATTTGAAAAGACGGCCGTAACGGTGTGCCTGCGTACGTATATATACGCTATGACTACGTACCTTTTTTTTTTTTTTTTGTCCCTCCTCAGAGTAGAAACAAAAAGGAAATCAGTGTCATATTTGAAAATAGTTTCAAAAAAGTGTTAAGAAAAACACCCCCATTGGCCTGAAAAGCATTATTTGGGCTGAGCTGGGCCTCTCGTATCTAACGGGCTTTTTGTACGGCATCAAATAAGTCTGTAAGTGCCGTGGGCTTGATCGCTGTTCACCACTGGACCAGTGGACTATAGCGCTTTTCTGGTTTATTAGTGGTTTTATTACTACCAATATATATTGGTTTTGCTAATGAAAAATTAACAAGTTTATTACTCCCAAAAGGTTAGCAAAGAAAAAAATCAAAAGATAGACAAAAACTATATGTATAATAAATTGAAGTGAACGTGAGATTCAGCAAGTTTTTGGTAGCAAACAAAAACCTTGGCTTATCCTAATTCTGCCGAACAATGGTGAACACAGCTTATCACGTCCTAAGTTAGTCATGTCATATCTTTTTTAGGCAGCTGTTTGATTGGCCATAACTTGCCACATCCCATGTTGGTCATGTTATAGTTTTTTAGGTACTACCTCCGTTCTCAAAAGAATACAATTACAGAGTTGTAGCACAGTGGCACGTTTTAGTACCTTAAGTTTGACTAATTATAGATAAAAAATTATCCATGTTTATGATACTAAATAAATACTATCAGATTAATTACGATATGTATTTTCATAACAAATTAATTTAAAGCCATAACTGTGAATATTATTCACTAAAAACTTGTTCAAATGTGAACCACTTTTTGTGGCACGTAACCTATAGTTGTATTCTTTTCAGGAAGGAGGTAATAGTTGTTTGGTTCACTATCACACCTATGATGTACCACGCTTTCTTAGTACTCGCGTCATAGATTCATTTTTTGCCAGACTTTTTTACAAGTGCAGTGCAGCTTCGATTTTGCTTGTGGTACTTTTTGTGGCCGCCACAGTTTGCTCAATATTCGTCATGGCAAACTTTAGCACAATCAAACATGCCCTAACCGACGGCCAGCCCAATCGCTAGCGCACATGGCACAAAATCGGACCGCGACGAATATGTCGTGTTTTGAAGTGCCGTGGTGGCAGCTGTAAGCTCTGTAAAGGCGTCTCCAATGGTCTAGCTTAGAGGTAGCCGAATCATTTTTTTATCAGTGGATAGCAAAAGGCAAATACTAAAGTGGACTCAAGGGATAATCTTACATATTTTACGACGTATTTCTATCTTATAGCACAAGTGCACGATGTTCAGGGTTGCTTGATATAGTCTCTTTCTTTATATTTATTTTAGCTCAGATCCAGTGTTACTATATATCGGAGACACCCTAACACAGCATTGTGGTAGCAGCAGCAGGGTGCACCAAGCTGTTGGGCTGATGGTTTCGGCGACGGATAAGCCGACTAATGTTATTTTATTATGGGAGAAAAATATTGTATCACGGCTGATAAGTTAGACTGATAAGTTTAAGCGACAGCTTGGACCTCTTCGGTCGCATACAGCCAAGGAAATGTACAGTGTTTACATATAAAATAACTTGGAAATATGGCGTCGCAAATACAGCGTGAGACTGTCTCCAATGAGGAATCCATATGGATACTCAAACCCAAAATGGGTAGGAAGAGATCCAAAATCAGCCTCCAACAGAGTACCTATACGGGAGACCTATTTTTGGTTGCCTGAGAGGCATAACCCAAATATGGACATCCTCTCTCCTGAAAACTCATTTGCAGAAAGGATTCTCTTTTGAATCTTATTGTTGGAGAAGATGCCAAATAGGTATTGAATATTTTTGTCTATAGCGTTATCTAAAAGGTGAATGAGTCTTGTATTTTAGATTTTGTTGTTAGAGATGCCTGAGAGCATGAAAATCCATAGCCGAGACTAGAGAGCGAGAAAAGTGGGGTGGTAAGGTCACCCACTGGTCATCGTGAACTCATGATCCACTTGCTTGGAGAGTTGCTTTGCCGTGGCTGGAACGACAGGCTGGCAGGTGGGGGTTCCCCGAGCCGAGCCAGGGTGCGGGGTGCAGGTGCGGGTGCAGACGCAGACCGACTCGTCCTCGCCGCCTCGATCGGCCAGCTCGCCGGCCGTACGGACGCCGAGTGTTTGTACGGCCCCACTGGGTGTGTTTAGTTCGCGGAATTTAAGAATTTGGCTACTGTAGTATTTTCGTTTTTATTTGACAATTAGGGTTCAATCATGGATTAATTAGGCTTAAAATATTCGTCTCGCGATTTCTAACCAAACTGTGCAATTAGTTTTTTTTCGTCTACATTTAATGTTCCGTATACGTATCGTAAGATTCGATGTAGTGGCTACCGTAGCACTTTTTAGAAAACTTTTTGGAAAAAACTACTCCAACACATCCACAGTTCCACACCATCCCTGCTGCCGCTGCAACGTGCGTCCGTGCACCTTGGGCCCCTTTCCCGTTCCCCCTCTCTCACTCTCTCGTCTCCCTCATGGTCCACACCTTATCCCCATCTCCCTCTACTTTCTCTCTCTAAATAAATGCACCGCTACGTACGTGCAGGTAGGGGTATATCTATACGTACGTATACACAAAAACAACACAAATACTGTACCTTGCCTAATGACACTTGCTCCATCGCATCGCGTCGCATCGGCGTCGGCTAAAGAAACAAGCTTGGCCGCGTTTAGTTCGGCCCCAGATTCGGCGCCGCCGAAATACTAGGTACTGTAGCGGACACTGTTGAGCACTTGTAGCGTTTTGTTTTTATTTGGTAATAATTGTCCCATTGTTGACTAATTAGACTCAAAATGTTCGTCTCGTAAAGTACAACCAAACTGTACAATTAGTTTTTGATTTCGTCAACATTTAGTACTCCATGCATGTACCGCAAGTTTGATGTGACGGGGAATCTTCTTTTTGCATAGTGCCAAATTCTGGAATTTGGGGAACTAAACATGGCCCTTGTTGGAGTACAGCAGCGCAGTCATAGGATGCTCCATTCCATCGCATCGCATCCGTCGCCCCATCCCGTCCTTGGAAACCTTAAACAACACTGCCTTCACCTGAACTTATCAGCCTAGCACAATATCTTTCTCTCATAATAGAATAGCTTCATCCACATTACGAGCCGTAGAAGTCATCAGACTTGATAAGCTAGCCCTCAATTAAAATTGAAACGGCGGCCTCCCGCGCGACACCTCGCCGCCGCCGCCGGTCTACCGATACGATGAAAACCGATGCCACCGTCCGGGGAGACCAGAGGACGTAGGATCCGGGATTAACACCGAGGCCGGTGGCCTCGATTCGTTTTTTTTCCCCTCCTCTTCTATTTTCGTCGCTCACACACCTCCCAAAGCCACGGCACAAGAAAACTTTGGCCATGTTTAGTTCTCCCAATTCCAGAATTTGACACTATGCAAAAAGAAGATTCCCCGTCACATCAAATTTGTGGTACATGCATGGAGTACTAAATGTTGACGAAATTAAAAACTAATTGCACAGTTTAGTTGTACTTTGTGAGACGAACGTTTTGAGCCTAATTAGTCAACGATTGGACAATTATTACCAAATAAAAACAAAAATATACTGTAGCTACAGTACGCACCGAAATCGGTCGGCACCGATTCGGTGCTGAACTAAACACGGCCTTTATGTATTTATTTACAAAAGAAAAACACAAGTCTGCTTCGTGGCACCTCGTGGTTGCTAGTTTCTACGAGTATCTCGTTTATTTTAACATCTGTTTTTTTTTAGAAATTATAAGCAACCTTCCGTTAGAACAAGTCAATCATGGACTGTGACACTAGACCTACTGCTGCTCCTATACCATTGCTCTTGCACAAGGAGGGAGTTTTGCTTGTGCTATCACCTGGGCCGCCTCCTTTTCGAGAGAAAGCTACTGCTGCCTTGTGAAAAAAGGTCCCTTTTTCTCGTGCCGTATGCTTAGATTTGTCGCTGCCTTCCTCGCTAAGACCTTCCCAAGGCTGCTGCTTTTTTTTACTAGTAACCGTAAGTGCTATGTAGGATAAAAAAAAGCAGATTGTTCTATACTTGTTATATGGCCCCGTTCGACTTGCTGAATTTTGGCTGAAAAAACACTGTTCTGGCTGAATTATTATGAGAGAAAAATATTATTCCGGCTGAAAAACCAAGCTGAAACAAGTCGAATATGGGATAAGCCGAACATGACGGTTTTGTAGAAGCTACATATATTTGGGGAGAGAGAGAAAGTGGTCTATGTAAAAAAAACGAGAGGGGGAGAGAATAAAGGTGAGATATGATGAAAGAAAAAAGTTTCTTTGCAAACTACAAATAGTGATAGTTTGCATTGTATAAATAGTAAGTTGGTGATCTTTATTTGTCCTGGAAAGTGTTTAGTAACCCTGTTGCTGATGTTATGGTGTCAGCAGAGCGTTTTCTTTTCCCATCCCTTCCCTCCGAACAATGGACGGTAGCACTAGTAGCACTAACGGTTGTGTTTAATTTGTGAAATAAATTTTTTTTGATGGTTATATTGGATGTTTCGGGATATCGGAAGGGGTTTTTAGATACTAATAAAAAAAACTAATTACATAGCTCGCCTGAAAACTGCGAGACGAATTTATTAAGCCTAATTAATCCATCATTAGCGCATGTTAGTTACTGTAGCACTTATGTCTAATCATTGACTAATTAGTCTTAAAACATTCGTCTCGCGATTTTCAACCAAACTATGCAATTAGTTTTTATTTTTATCTATATTTAATACTCCATACATGTGCAAGCAAGATTCGAGGGTGATAGTTTGGGATAAAAATTTTTAGAAACTAAACCAAGCCTAAGATGAGATTAGGCAGGCAGCTTAGGACTCGTCACCCACCGTTTTTGTCTGCTCCCACAACCCCACGAGTCACCAGCAGCAAGCATCAGCTGTTGCAGAGACGAGGAGTCTGTCGGCAGGACTGAAAAATAAACCAAAATAATGTTTCAGTTAATTATTATGATAAAAAATACTGTTTTCCTCAACACAGCGTAGATGAACAGTGTTCCGTGAGTGGGCTGGCCAGCCCCGCCTCAGCCCGGCCAGCCAGCCGAACACTTCGGAGAGAAAAAAGCACAGACCAATCATCATAATCATCGTCTCCCGAATATTCTTCGTCCCTTTCTTGTTCTTTCTCGGCACGCAATGATTATGATTGCACCAATAAGAAATTCATATAGACATCCAAATCTAAAATAAATAGCAAGAGATTCAAAATTAGTCTCCAACAGAGTACATATACAGAAGACCTAATCAGTCTTCAACAGAGTACCTATATAGAAAACCTATTTTTAATTGTTTCAGAGACACAACCCAGATATGGACATTCTCTCTCTTAAAAAACCCATTTGCTGCAGAAAGAATTCTTTTTTGGATCTTGTTGTTGAAGAAGATGCTGAATAGGTATTAAACCTTTTACCTATAGCGCTACAAAGGACGAATAAGTCTTGTATTTTAGATATTGTTATTGGAGATAGCCTAATGACTGATTGAACGAGACGAGTACTCCTAGTATGGTTCAGTGGGACTATCACATGCTGCCCTTGGTTACTTCAAGTTATGGGGCACAGTCCTGAAATCCTGATGCTGCTGGAGCTGGTTTGCTCAGACAGACTGACACAGCAATGTTCATGCTGACATTCGACCTGTTTGCTGTTTGCTTTTCGGATCTCGGCTAGTTTGTTATAAGAGGAAAATACTATTGACTAGTTGATAAACCCTAGCTAAAACCACAAGCAAACAGACTGAATTAAGGCAGACTGACAGAGAAAGTGTTCATGCAACATCAGCATTCGACAATTTCAGGCCGACATGGTGGCGAGCACAAGAAATGGAGTCTCTTCTTACATGTATCTTGATCGATGACGATGATTATATAGCAGTAACAGTAGCACCAGTGGCAGCATTACCAGTAACAGCACCTCTTCTCGCACCTAGCACATCAACAGAGGAGAGGAGGGGAGCAGGAAGAAGGAAGAAAAGAGAGGCTCTGCTCTAATCTTGGCTGCTTGCTGGGCTACTCGTAGTCGTAGCCCGCGCTGTGGAGATCCGTCATGGAGAAGGACCTCGGGGACCTAAACGAGCTGTTCCTCGCCATCTGGCCGCCGGCGGTGGCGTGCACGCTCAGGCGCGGGGACGGGAACGTGGGCGGCCCTCCTGCTCCTGAGCCCGCCTTTCGGCTCCTCGTCCTCATCCTCGTCGTCCGCGCCCTCCTCGTCGTCCTCCTCGACGACGGCGTGGTCGGGGGCCAGGAGCGGCGGCAGGTACGTGGTGGCCAGCGCGCTGCAGGACGCCCGGCGCCGCGACCACGCCTGCAGCACCCGGCGGCGCTTGTTGAACGGGTTCTCCGGCTTGGCGATCTCCTTGGCGGCCGCCGTCGCCTCCGCCTCCGCCAGGCTCGTGAACGACTTGGACTTGCCCGCGTAGAAGTTGGATAGCCCCCGCCTGCGGTTGAAGAGATTGTTAAGGATTATTAATTAGGGCAAAAGAATCAGGAGGGGGAATGCATTGCTGGTGTAAAACTAGATCGATGGTTTTGCTTGCTCAAACCACTTGCTTGATTGAATTTTTTTTCGCTGGTACGCCAAATCCGTTAGCTTTGTCAGTATGATGAACAGGAACAGCATGCTAAGTTTGACCAAATGGCCATGGGGAGTACTACCTACTGCTACTACCTAGGATGGGAAAAAACACTTCTCTTTTCTATGCTACTCTTATCATTACTAGCTACTCTACTTGGATCTAAACCAATCTCGCTAGAAGAAGATTATTTTGCAGCGAAAAATCGGATATCTATCCATATAAAACATGTTATCTCCAGCGGTCGTCTTGCAGAGCAATTTCTACTGACACGGTAGACGGAACCAAACCAAGTAGCAGCAGCAGCTAGTAGACACTACAGTAACCAGCAGTAGATCAAGAAGGGCGATTTATTAGCAGAGAAGTAAGCAGCTTACTTGGTGGGCAGGGCATCCTCCAAGGACTCGAGCGTGGCCAGCCCCATCATGCCGAGCCCCTGCGCCTTGCTCTCCACCTCCTCCGCCTCCTCATCCTCCTTGTCGGACGCGGAGTTCTCCCCGATGGAGGAGCTGTGAGACGACGCCGCCCCGATCGACGAGGCCTCCGACAGCGCCTCCTCTTCATCCTCCTCCTCCCTCCTCGCCGCCGCCGCCTCGCCATGCTCATGCTCTTCCTCTTCTTCCTCCTCCTCATCTGGGACGGAGAAGAACCCGTTGGCGTTCCTCATCCTGTCCGCCTCCTCCGGATCCGGCTTCCCGCTCCCCGACCGCCGGAATCCGCCGTGCGCCGGCGACACCCCCGCCGCCACCCGCCGTGGACATACCCTCGACCAACCAACCGAGTAACCAACCACCCACCGAATCAACCGATTGAGCGACAAATCCAACCCGGCAGAGCCGCCGCCGCGGCGCACCTCGGGCCCCGGCGCCCGGATCGACCGGCCGGCACGCAGCAGGAAGAGAACCGCGGAGCGAGCAGGCAAGAAATCTCGGTGCGCGAGCGAGCGAGCTAGAGACCGTGAGATGGATGGGTGGTGGGCGTGGAGGGGGAGACGGGCAGGGAAGGGAAAGGGGGGAGGGGGACAGGATAAGGAGCTGGACCCTGCCCCGCCCCGCAGTGGAATTGTATAGTCGGAGGCAGAGAGAGAGAGAGAGACGGAGACGACCGGCGGCGGGCGAGGTGCGGTGCCACCTTGTGTGGGGTGGATGAGGTGGCCGGTCTCTGTCGGTCGCTGCCGCGTGGGCCTGCTCCGTGGGCTCGGCCGAGGGAGGGGAAAACGAAAAACCAGCAGCATCATCACCAGGCGTGTCCAGGCTTTCCATACGTATAGTACGGTACCTGTGCCACAAGCTCGGCGTGGCCCACTCCTGCCGGCACACGACACGTCACGTAGGCATACGGTGTACGTACAGTACAGCGCAGGTTGGAACACGCAACACTGTATGTATGTATGTATGTCGCTGGTGCTGGTCTGTGTTTGTGGCTGTGGTGTGTCCCTGGACCTGGAGACGAGTAGACGACGTACGTGCTGGCGTGGCCTGGCTCGCAATGGCGTCAGGCGTCCCGAATTTTTCGTTTTTTAGCCTTTTTTAAGTTTTTTACAAATATGCCTCCGAAGGTATGCTTTCAAAATCTAGACTCTTAACTCGGCGTCATCGTTGGTGGCGCCGAGCTTACATGTCTCGGCGCCATAGATTTTGGCGTCTAGATCTTAGGCTCGACGTAGACATGGCGGTGACTTGGCAGGCATCTTCGCGCCATAGATCTTGCGCCGAGCTTGGTGCCGTGGTTATTGGCGCCAAGTCATGTCTTACGTATGGACCCTCTCTTCCTTTCTCGCTTTCTCTCACTCTACCGCTCCCGAGCCCGCGCTGCCGCACCGCCGCGCCCGCGCTGTCCCCTGTGCCCACGCCAGCTCGCGCCGTGCCGGCCGCCTGTGGCCCTAGCTCGCTCGCGCCACCTCGTCCGTCCCGGCTCGCCACGTCCGCCGCGCGCATAGGCGCTCCCTCTGACGACCCCGACCGCGACACGACCCTTGTTCCCAGCGCGCCACGACCTCGCCGTCGATCCCGTCCTGCTCCGGTCCCGGCGTCCGCGTCCGCGTCACATCGTTGCATTGACTTGGACATGTAAATTTTTTGAATATGCAATCTAGGTACTTAGTTAGCTTGAATTATAGTGCTACTTTGATTATTTGGTAGTTTCTAGTAAATTTGATGATGTAGGTACATAGTTATTTAGGGTGTAGTTGGTTAGTATCTATTAGAGAGGTACTATATAGCAGCTCATTTGGACTAAACGAACTGTATTTCAATTTTTGTTTGAATTACTAGATGGACAACCTAGTGAGCATATATCATGGAGGCACCGTGGAAAGAGATCACTATGAATATGTTAAGTTTGTTGAGATGCAAAACGTGCCTGTGTTATTCAATGAGAAACCTTCATTTAGTGAGTTGGTTGCAAGGGCTCGGGAGGAGCTACATTGCCATGGAGCTGATGATGATGGTGGCATCACAGTGGAGGGTGTACTTCACCTAGGTTCCTCTCCCAACATCCTAAGAAAGATGATCCCAATTGGGTGTGCAGACCAGTGGAAGAACTATGTGAGATCGGCTATGAAGTGCCAGTTCCAAAGTTTGGACGTGGTTGTGCGTCGGGTGTTAGTTGATCCCATCCCTCATGGATTTTTTCCACCAATGGGTCAGTGACATACTTCGACCCTCCCGTTCCAGAACCTGATATGGATGTGGAGGTTGCACCTACGGTTCCCGATGCTTAATCTTCCCCTAATGAGCTAGTTGGATATGCTTGTCCGACTCATGATGTTGTGACAGATTCTCCTTATGAGATCCCTTTGACACATAATCATCCGAGTAAGTGTCTTATCCGCATGGTTATTGGGAGCTTACCCCCTTCCTTACATCTATTTTTTTTTATTTTTTTCCTCTATTTTCTACTTATGTTGTAGTAGACATTTCTGGCAATGTGGATGTGTCCACTGTTGCTGCGCAATTACACTGTGGAGATGGATTCTATGGCTGCAATAGTATTGAAATTATGAATGATTCGGAGCCATATAAGATGGCAAGGGCTCTTGATTCTGATGATGCTCGTTATGTTGGAGAGCTGACATAGAGTGATATTGAGATGCTGAGGCGTATCTTTCCCAGCCGCCGTGATCCAAGAGTTCACGAGTTCAGCGATCTTGCTCATTCTGATTAGGCGTGTGCAAAAGAACGTGATGATGAGCTCCTATAAGCTCCTGAGGCTGGCCCAAACATGATAATTGAGAAGGATAGGGTATTCAAGAACCTCCCTGCTTTGAAGAGGTGGTTGCAGGCTTTCGTAGTGATACGAAAGAGACCTTACAAGGTCTTGCTTTCATATGCGGAGCGCCATTATATAATTGTGTGTGACAAGGAACGCTGCCCATGGAGGATTTGTACAAGGAAGCAAAAGGTCACCAAAAAATGGAAGATCACAAAAGTTGATGGGCCACACAATTGTGCAGACCATGTGCTGACACTGAAGCATCGCCAGTTGACATCTATCCTTATTGCCAAGCGGTTGATGGGAATGGATGGCATCAAAAAATAGGGGAAATTATGGCAAAATTTTCTGCCTAAAGTACGTATTAATCAGCGGCATCAGTTTTTCTGGTTCAAAATAGTGATTGAAGTCTGAAATCGAATAGACTTTTCAGTCATGGAATCTAGGGAAAATAGCCTTTATAGTGATTTGTCATGTCACCATCGAGTAGACTTTTCAGTGTCCTTCGAAATAGTGATTGAAGTCTAAAATCGAATAGGCTTTTCAGTCAGGGAATCTAGGCTCTCCAGAGTCCTACGATGTAGGCTTTTTAGTGATTCTGAGTAGACTTTTTAGGAGCATTTACAACACAATACAATGGCTAGCCAACCTGCCTCCGCCTATATATATGCGTTCTGGGATGCATTGCTAACCAAAAGGAAAATCAAACTAGTATTCGGTTTCGTTGGAGTAGAAATGTCTGGAGGGCCATCCAGAGGAAAGGGTTTTAGGAGTGGGAGAGAAAAGGGGGGACGAAGGGAACTCCCATTATGTGAAAGGGGTCTCTTGGGCCTGATTTCTTTAAGGAACCAGTATATCAGTTTCCTCCTGAGAGCAAGAGTGATTTCACTAAAGAGTGCCCTCTCAGGGGATTGACGGAGGTCGTCGCTTCTTCAAATGCCCACGAGCATAGGTAATTGTTATTATATTTTGTTTGTTAAATATGTTTCTCGAATACCCTTACAATTCACAGGACATACTGTCGATGTTTCACCACCGATAGCCTGCCACGGGGGTACCCGGGGCAGTATGTTCGGGCTTCGGCGTATGCCGAACTCGATGGTTAACGCAAGAGACAGTCGATTTATCCTGGTTCAGGCCCTCGATCGTAGATCGAGTAATAACCTTACGTCTAGTCGGCCTTAGCCTTTGCGTTGGATTGATTGTGATATGCTGTGTTGTACAATTGTCGTCCCCCCCTCTCAGGAGCCCTGCCCTCCTTTATATAGTCAGGAGGCCAGAGTCCTGGTCGGTTTACAATGAGATTTCCTAGTAGGATTACTTAATAGTTCTACTACTAAGATTACATGGGAAGAAGTCTAGTCGGACTAGACCTTCTCTCTCCCTTGCGGGGTATCCTGTGGGTCCCGTGTCGACAAGCCCCCGAGCACTTCATGGTTGAGCTCTGAAAGTCTCGCCTTGCTCCTTCAAGTCTTGTCGAGTAGGAACAAAATGTCATCCGAGTGCTTTCTGGAGTGAAACCTTGTAGCGCTTCTTGGGATCTTCGGGTGGTGAGTGCTTTTTGAAAAAAAGTGCATCCATCTGGTTGTAGCCCCCGAGCCTCCTGCTATTTGGAATAAGGAGCTGGAGGATCTTGTCTTGAAGTTGCTCTGATTGTTCATTGAAGTTTTATCAAAAAGAACTTGAACATGGCTCGTTCCGGATTCTTTTTGTCGTAATGTCTTGAAGTGGTCTGTGTTGAGGTAGTCTTTTGGTGACGTGTGCTTTTTCGAAAAAAGTGCACTCACTGAGTGTAGCCCCCGAGCCTCTTGCTATTTGGAACAAAAAGTTGGAGGGTCTTGATCCTTTATGTTGTTTGAGAATTTGTGTTCTGAAGTAGTCCCCGAGACTTGGATTATGTCGTCATCCGAGTAGTTTTGCAGCATGCAGCCCCCGAGCTTATGTCCGGGTTCTTTTTGGGTGGGTGCAATTTTTCGTAAAAATTGCACTCACTGAGTGTAGCCCCCGAGCCTCTTGCTTTTGCTTGCAAAAGTTGGAGGGTCCAGATTCTTGTCTTCAAAAAATTCTAGGGCTTTGTATCCCGCAGCCTCGTGCTTTCTCCGAGTTCTTCTCTTTAGAAAAGAAGTCGGATGAAGAGTCTTGATGTATCGTCGTCGTTGTTTTGCTCAGGAAGAACTCAGATGCGAGGTCTTGGCGTATTCTTTGATAGTCTGCTGTTGTCAGATGTAGTTGTATGGTGGTGGTTGAGTATAAATGCCTTTTGTTCACGGGTTGTATTGTGCTGGTATATTCTTCCGAATATGCCCATCTTCGAGTACTGCTTCCTCTCGCCTGAGTCATCCATTATTGAGTCCTGTCTTTTCACTGTGTCCTTTGTTAGGCTTGTTTCGTTGGTACTCCTAGTCCATGTGCGCCATTCCTTTGGTCTATAAATACTGTCCCGGAGTGCTCGTTTTCATCCATTGGACATTCTGTTGAAACCTTCGTGGTTGTGAACATGGTAGTTTGTGAAGTAGAGCAGCCCCCGGGCATATTTCGTAGTTCTTGTGTGTCTTGTCGTAGCTAGAAGAAGTCTTGTGATAGGGATTAGAGGTAGGCTAATCCCGCGACAGCATTATGCCAGGATGTACGTGGTGGTAGTTGGAGGAAGTCTTGTGATGTGGGCTTCGTTCCTTCATCCGGCAGTTCTGGGTTGATCCTCGTCGCCTGTCTTGAGACTGTCCGATGCAGATCAACACCATATCCAGCATCACATCGGTCTTGGGTAGACAGATGCCCGCCGGCCTTCTCTGCTCCATGTTGCCCTGCCGTGCTGCCGATTTCCGCCTTGGATGCACTGCTTCCGTCCTTTGAAGAAAACAGTGTAGCTGATGGTGGTTTGTCCTTCCGAGTAGCAATTTGGGACACTGTAGTCGTTCCAGAGCCTAGCCGTGTCCGTGTTCCTCTTTGCTACTTTGCTTTTCGTGGCGCCGAGTTTGTTGGGTCTTGTAAGATTTGTAATCTTCTATTTTTGAAGTTGCTTGTAATGTAACGAATCTTGTCTTCTGAGTTGTCTTTTACTTTCCTGCTGTGATCCCTGTCGTTCATGAGATTACCGAGTTCTTTCTTAAATAACCGGGTTACTTTGTTCCTTGCGAGGTAGCCTTTTCTTTCTTCTTAGTTCGACGAGTTGTTCTTGTAGTTATCTGATAACCCTGCCGTGGTGCTGTGCGGATAAGTCTGAAATCTGCTCGTTGGTTTGTACCGTTGTGTGGATTCGTGCCCTCCGTCGTTTTAGCTGCGTCGGTAAATGGACCGTTGCGTTCTCACACTGCGTTTTAACGGGCCTTGTGGGCCATTTTGTTACTGGAAAAATCTATTTAAAGACCTTTTATCTTCCTTTCCCTTGCTGCCTAGCTCTTGCCTTTAAACCCTAGCCTTTAGAAATCCACCGCCGTCATCGTCGCTGTCACTCGAGCACCTTCATCCTAGCTTCCTCTTCCCTAGTGCCTTCTTTGCTTCTGCCAGTTCATGGGAAAGAAGAAAACCGCAAGCAAGTCTCAGGCGACCTTCGTGGACGAGGAGTCGTCCCTTTCTTTGATCGAAAACCAGGAGTTCGTGGCCATGAGAGCTGCTCAGAAGGTTTGGCCGGCTCCAACAACAAACGAAGACTAGCTGCGCGAGCTCGTTAGCGATGGCTTGATCCAAAGCAAAGTCATCGCTGAATGGAGAGTTCCGGGCGAGCATCGGGTTCCGGCTCCGGGTCCTGGTGAGATTGTCCTTTTTGTTTCCTTTGTCCGCGCCGGACTTTGTCTTCCTGCTTCCGCCTTCCTTCATCAGTTTCTTGGTTATTTCGGGGTTAGTTTGAACCATCTAACCCCCAATGCCGTTCTCCATCTTTCTGTTTTTGTTCACCTTTGTGAAGCCTTCCTTGGGATCCCTCCTTCTCTATCTCTTTTTTGTTTTTTCTTTTGTCTGAAACCCCAACCCCGCCGTGAAGAAACTAGCGTTCTTGGCGGTTGCGGGATTCAGTTTCGCCAGGGTCTCAAGATTAAATTTTTTGACTATGACCTGGTCGATTCCGTAAAAGATTGGCGTGCCGAGTGGTTTTACGCTGCCAATTTGATCCCTTCCCTCGTCGTCCACTCTGGATCTGGTCCTATGGTGAATGACCGATGGGACAAGAAGCTTGAGTCACCTGCTGAGATTCAAGTGATCCAGCCGCTCCTTGATAGGATTAGCATGCTGAAACAGCAGGGTTTGACCGGCTTCGGTATCGTTTTGAGCTTTCTCCGTCGTCGGGTTCAGCCTTTGAAGGAGCGGGAGCATCTTGGCTTTGAGTATTCTAGGGCCGAGGATCCTTCACGCATGGTCCTAGCTCTTGAGCTGACCGGTGAGGAGGTACTCGAGCGCCTCCAGAAGATGTTGAAAGGAGTGAGCGTCATTCCTCCTGCCGTCTCCGAGTTCTCAGCCATCAACCCACCCCCAGCTGTGAGTTGTCTATCTTTTTGTTTGAGTACTTTATGTACTCTTGCTGCATCCGTTCTTGCTTAGCTTCTCTTTGTCTCGGTGTTTTATCTTTTTTCGCAGGAGCTTGGGCGGAACTTTGTCGATCTGATCCCCCTTGATATTCTCCCTGCTGTGGCGGAGACTGGGGATCGTCTAGCTGGAACTTCTGCAATTAGTAAGTCCCAAACCTCTACAGCCCTTCCTAGGGTTTCTTCTGGATTTGTTGACGTATATGAAGAATATGTTCCTCGTCTAGTCCCTCGCGGTCCTCGCAGTGTCCCGAAGAGGGGGCGAACGGATGGGTCTTCATCTGGCCTGCCTATCTCCAAGAAGCCTCGCAAACCAAGTACTCCCTCAGGTACTCCAGTCGTTGCTAGCATGCTCTTAGGTGAGCACATTTAATACTCTTTGTTCCTTTATTTTCATATTTTTCTCTTGAACCGAGTACTTTTTATTCTTTTTTCAGCCGGTGCTCTGGTTTCCTTGGCTGAGGAAGAAGAGGATGATGAAGTACCCCTCATCATGCGGCGGTGAGTTGTTTTTCATATTCCTGCTGTGTTGAATTTCTCTTCTTTGTCTTGACTTTTGGTCTTGAACTTTTTGAAGTAATCGGAGGTCGGGTGTGAGTTCTTCCGAGGCTCCCGCGCCGACTTCTTCTGAAGCTCCGGTGTCGAGTTCTTTGGTTGCTTCTGTCCCGAGCTCTACCGCTCCTCCGGTGCGGAGTTCTTTCACGGTTCCAGCCCAGGCTTCTTCCGCGGCTACGTTGTCGGCTATCCCGCTTCCGTCGTCGGGTGGCGGGGACGTTTTCGCCGTCGTGGTTTCCCCTGTGAGGCCTTCTTTTGGCTTCGCGAAGAAGAAAGTAGTCGGGTGAGTAAATCCTGGCTTTTATCTTTTTGGCTTCTTTCTTCCTTCTTCTGGTTCTTATCGGCGCTTCCTTTTATCACTTTTAGTGTTTCATCTTCTCTCGTTTCTTCATCGACTTCTTCTCTGCCTCCCGCCGTGCCAACGAGTTCCGAGCCTTAGGACTCACAACATTCTGTTGATGAAGTTGCTGCGGGGGCTTCGGAGCTACCTGGTGAAGTTGCGGATTTGGCCGCTCCGGAGGTGACTGTGGCCGTCGTGCCGGGTCCTTCTGAGGGTTTGGCTCCGGCTTCTCTGGAGGTTGCTTTGGTTGCTCCTTCTTCACCCCAGCCGGCCTTTCCTTCCCCTTCTCTTGCTTCCGGTGGTCCCTCTTTTTCCGGTGGTGTGGTGCAATAGTTTGATGCCACTCATCGGTTATCGGAGCTGACCACAGCCTGGGGGAGCTTGTCGACCCTCGCGACTTCTTTTGGTGAAAAGCTCCAGGTAGGTTTTACTGCCACTATTTTTTACGTGCTTGTTTTTCTTCTGTCCTTACGCCTTGTTTCTTTTTACCTCTTTTCGCTCAGTCTTTCTCTCGTGATCATTCTGGCTTCTTTTTCTCATCTAAAAATGAGAGAAAGCTATCTTCTAAGGTGGACGCTCTGAAAGCCGATCTCGACCTTCTCCGAGCTGAGTTGGAGACAGAGCGTCAAATGCACCGAAAGGAGGAGAAGACCCTTCGTGCCTGGGTAGTGGAGACGTAGAAGCAGAGAGATGCTGCGGTGGAGTCTGCGAAGAATGAATGCAAAGGTGCTGCGGGTTCTGCCTGTTTCTTCTTGTATTTTGACTTCTTTTTCCGCTGACTTATTCTTGGGTGTCTTGTCTAGTTCTTCGAGTTGAGAAGCAGAAGCTCACAGAGAGTATCGATGAAATGAAGGCTCTTGTCCGCTCTAGTCATAATAAAGCTAAGGAGGTAATTACTCATGCTGAGGAAGAACTCGCCCTTGCTAAACTGATTAGGCGCGGAGCTGACAGAGATCTTGTGCAGGCCCAAAAAACTATTGAAGGCTTGTCCGGGAAGCTGGCGACGGCTACTGAAAATTGGAACGTTTTGTGGAAATCTTTTCGTTCAGTAGCCGATGTCCTCCGGACTCCAGCGGATGACGGGCAATCTTGGCCGCAGTTCATTCTCCGGATTCCGACTCGTTTCCAAGAGTTCGCGAAGAAGTGTGCCCAAGTATGTACCAAGAATGTGCTAGCCCAGGTCCAGGTCCTTGCTCCAGAGGCGCCTCTGTCCAAGATAGCAGAGGAAGCTGAAAGCCAAGAATACCTTGACGCCGTTGAGAGGATGGAGCCTGAGGTCGAAGGTCTAGCCAGTAGGGTTGTAGACAGTCTAAATATTAACATTTCCCTTTCTAATGTCAATGCCTAATTCGATTGAGCATCCCCTTGTAATATTACACTCCTCTTTAAATGAAGATTCTTTATTTTTGTTGATGTATTCTTTGCCCGGGTGCGGTTGAAGTTACTTGACTTGCCGAGTACCTTGTCCTGTTTCCGTCGAGTACCTTGTCCTATTTCCGTCTCTGCTCCGCAAAACAACTCTGCGCGTTATTCTGACGAGACCCCTCGATTTGTCGAGTACTTTTCTTTTCTTCCTCTTTTGTGATTCGTCGAGTGCTTTGTCCACGCTATGACTTGTTAGATGTAAATCTTTGTGTTGATAACCTTTCGTCCGCGCTATGTAAAAACGACTCGGCATAGAATGTTGTCTTGACGAACTTGGCGCTTGTGCTTTTCTGAGGAAAAAGTATTCCTATCTGGATGTGGCCCCCGAGCCTCTTGCTTTTCGGAACGAAGAGCTGGAGGGTCTTTTGAAGTTCAGTTTAGGTTGACTAGTTTTAGCTTTTAGCCACCTTCATCGGCAGGCTCAAGCGTCTTTTCAGCTATTTTGCTCTTGGCCGGGATGCTCAGGCATGTTTTCAACCATTTTGCTTTTTGTTTTGGGTGTTAGCTTTTAGCTACCCTCATCGGCAGGCTCAAGCGTCTTTTCAGCTATTTTGCTCTCGGTCGGGATGCTCAGGCATGTTTTCAGCCATTTTGCTTTTTGTTTCGGGTGTTAGCTTTTAGCTACCCTCATCGGCGGGCTCAAGCGTCTCTTCAGCTATTTTGCTCTCGGCCGGGATGCTCAGGCATGTTTTTAGCCATTTTGCTTTTTGTTTCGGGTGTTAGCCTTTAGCTACCCTCATTGGCGGGCTCAAGCGTCTCTTCAGCTATTTTGCTCTCGGTCGGGATGCTCAGGCATGTTTTCAGCCATTTTGCTTTTTGTTTCGGGTGTTAGCCTTTAGCTACCCTCATCGGCGGGCTCAAGCGTCTCTTCAGCTATTTTGCTCTCGGCCGGGATGCTCAGGCATGTTTTCAGCCATTTTGCTTTTTGTTTCGGGTGTTAGCCTTTAGCTACCCTCATCGGCGGGCTCAAGCGTCTTTACAGCTATTTTGCTCTTGGCCGGGATGCTCAGGCATGTTTTCAGCCATTTTGCTTTTTGTTTCGTGAAAACAACTCGTTGGAAGTCATGACAAGACATGCTATGGATGAATATCATCTTTATTGATCATGAGTATAAACTACTACATATGTTGTTGAAGAGTATTGTTTTTCATCGATTGTGAAAGTTGGTCCCTTGTGGCTTGCATATCTGTTTCTCCTTGAGTTGTTTTTACGCGTAGAATCTTCTTAGCTGGCTGATGTGCCATGTATTGCTGACTTCTTTTCCATCTTCGGTTATTAACTTGTATGTGCCTGGTCCGGTGACTTTTGTGACAATGAACGGACCTTCCCATGGACTGAGTAGCTTATGTCGTCTGTCAGTCTTCTGTATCCTTCTTAGTACTAAGTCTCCGACTTGTAATGATCGAGGTTGGGTACTCTTGTTGTAATGCCGTCTTAAACCTTGTAGGTATCTGGTTGATTGGAGGGTAGCGTTTACTCTGACTTCTTCTGAGCTGTCGAGTTCTAATCTTCTTGTGTGTTCTGCTTCTCCTTCATCGTATTGTTCTATCTTTGGGGATGTCCAGATCAAGTCGGCGGGGAGTACGGCTTCTGACCCGTAAACTAGGAAGAAGGGTGAGTAGCCTGTTGCTCTGCTTATTTGAGTTCGTAGCCCCCATACTACTTTCGATAATTCTTCAATCCATTTGGACCCATAGTCCACTAGTTCTTCGTATAACCTTGGTTTTAATCCGGCTAGTATGAGTCCATTAGCCCTTTCTACTTGTCCGTTGGCTTCTGGATGTGCAACAGACGCATAGTCTATACTGAAACCACAGTCTTGTGCCCAGCTCTTGAAATCTGTAGCTATGAAGGGGGGGCCTAGATCTGTGATGATTCGATTGGGCATGCCGAAGCGGTGCATAATGTCTTGGATGAACTCGACTGCTTTGGTTGCGCTGTATTTCGCGAGTGGTTTGTATTCAATCCACTTGGTGAACTTGTCGATTGCTACAAAGATGTACTCGAAGCCGCCTTTTGCTTTTTTCAGGGGTCCTACTTGATCTAGCCCCCAGCAGGAAAAAGGCCAAGCGGGTGGGATGCAGATAAGATTGTGAGCTGGTACGTGGGCTTGTCTTGCAAACATTTGGCAACCTTTGCATTTTCTGACAAGCTCTTCTACGTCTTTCAAAGCGGTTGGCCAGTAGAATCCGGTGCGAAATGCTTTGCTAACCAGTGTCCTTGAGGCGGCATGATTTCCATAGCATCCTGAGTGTATTTCGTCTAGGATCTCTTTACCTTCTTCAAATGAGACACATTTTAGGAGTACTCCTGATGATGCTGCTCTTTGTAAAGTTTATCTCCTACTAGAACGTAGTTTTTACTTCTGCGAACAACTTGGGTGGCTTCTGCCTTATCTGCTGGCAATTTGTTTTCTTTGATATAGTCAGTGAAAACTTGGTTCTATGAAGTGTTGATTACCAAGATCTGAACGCTTTTAGCCTAAATTTCATGTGTTGTTTCACCGGGTTGTTTGATAGAGGGAACTGATAGCTCTTCTATGAATACGCCGGGTGGAACCTTTGCTCTATCTGATCCGAGTTTGGCAAGGACATCTGCTGCAATGTTGGAATCGCGTAGGACGTGTAAAATTTCTAATCCTTGGAAATGTTTTTCAAGTTTCCGTATTTCAGCACAGTAAGCACCCATGCTTTCTTTGGTGCAATCCCAATCTTTGTTGACTTGGTTGATGACTACTGCTGAATCGCCGTATACGAGTAATCTTTTTATTCCAAGGGTAATTGCCACTCGTAGCCCGTGGATGAGGGCTTCATATTCTGCTTCGTTATTTGTAGCTTGCCATAATATCTGAAGGACATACTTGAGTTGTTTTCCTTCTGGAGAAATGAGGAGAATGCCTGCACCGGCCCCGCCTAGTTTGAGTGATCCGTCAAAGTACATCTTCCAGTGATCAAGGATTGTATCTGAGAAAGGCTGTTGAATCTCTGTCCATTCAGCCACAAAATCGGCGAGGGCTTGAGATTTGATTGCTTTTCGTGGGGTGAAATTGATGTCAAGAGCTCCGATTTCAACTGCCCACTTGGATATGCGCCCCGTGGCATCTTTATTGTATAGGATGTCTCCGAGTGGAAAATATGTCACCACGGTAATCTTGTGGCTTTCGAAATAGTAGCAAAGCTTCCATGAGGTGATGAGTAGAGCGTAGAGTAGTTTTTGTACATGCGGGTACCGGATTTTAGATTCTGACAGTACTTCACTGATGTAGTATACGGGACGTTGCACTTTATACACGCGCCCTTGTTCTTCTCTTTCTATGACTATTGCCGTGCTGATTACGGTAGGAGTTGCCACAATATATAGCATCATATCTTCATCTTTCTTTGGAGGTGTCAGGATAGGCGACGAGGTGAGGTATTCTTTAAGTTTTTTGAAAGCTTCGTCGGCCTCTATTGTCCACTCGAACTTGTCTGTCTTCTTTAGTAGTTTAAAGAAAGGTGACCCCTTTTCGCCGAGTCTTGATATGAAGCGGTTGAGGGCTGCCATGCATCCTGTTAGTTTCTGCACATCTTTGACACTTCTAGGTGGGCCCATTTCTGTTATAGCTCGAATTTGCTTGGTGCTGGCTTCGATCCCGCGCCGACTGACCAAAAATCCGAGTAGTTGTCCTGAGGGAACTCCAAATACACATTTATTTGGGTTCAATTTCCATCTCCATCTCTTCAAGTTTTCGAAGGTTTGCTTTAAATCTTCAATTAGAGTGTCTGGGTTCTTTGTTTTCACCACCACATCGTCCACGTATGCCTCCACATTTTACCGATTTGATTCCCAAGGCAAGTCTGGATAGCTCTTTGGTACGTGGCGCCAGCGTTCTTTAGTCCAAACGACATGGTCTTGTAGCAGTAGGCACCAAACGGGGTGATGAAAGATGTCTTGCTCTGGTCTTGTTCTTTTAGTGCGATCTGGTGATACCCTGAATAGCAATCGAGAAAAGATAATAGTGCAGATCCTGCTGTTGAGTCAACTATCTGGTCAATACGTGGTAGCCCGAACGGATCTTTTGGGCAATGTTTGTTGAGATCTATGTAATCGACGCACATGCGCCACTCGTCCATGTTTTTCTTCTGCACAAGGACCGGCTTTGCTAGCCAGTCTGGATGAAGGATCTCCCTGATGAATCCGGCTGCCATCAGTTTTGTTATTTCCTTTTTAATTGCTGCCTTTTTGTTGGGTGAGAATCGTCGTAGCCGTTGCTTTACAGGCTTGGAGCTTTCATTAACATTAATTCTGTGCTCAGCCAACTCCCTTGGGACTCCTGGCATGTCGGCCGGCTTCCAAGCGAAGATATCTTTGTTGTCCCGAAGAAAGTTGGTGAGCGCGAGTTCCTATTTTGCCGAGAGGTGAGCACTGATGGTTGCTGTCTTGGAGGTATCGCCTGTGCCTAAGTCGATTTGCTTGACGTCGGCTTCTTTTGGTGGTGCGATGATGCTGGGCTTTTTAGCCGGTATTTCTAATTCTTCTTGGCTTGTCTCTGCAGCGATTGCGGCTATTTCTTTTCTTCCATTGTCGGCTTGCGCTTTAGCTGCAATTTGGATTGCCTGAACGTCGCAGTCAAAAGCACGCTTCAAATCACTTCGAAGAGAAAGGATACCATTGGGTCCTAGCATCTTAAGCAGTAAGTACGGATAATGTGGTATTGCCATGAATTTGGCCAGTGCTGGACGTCCGAGGATTGCATGATATGACTAATCGAAGTCGGCGACCTCAAATTTGATAAACTCTGTTCGGTAGTTTGAAGGAGTTCCAAAGGTAACGGGTAAAGTAATTTGTCCGAGTGGCATGGCTGCCTTGCCTGGGTACTATTCCGTAAAAAGGTGTGCTTGTTGGCGTGATCATCCCGGCGAGTTGTAGTCCCATTTTCCTTAGAGTTTCTAAAAAGATGATGTTGAGTCCAGCTCCTCCATCGATTAGTACTTTGGTGACGGTCATACCAGCAATAGTCGGATCTAGAACCAGCGGATAATGGCCTGCGTTTCCCACGCTAGTCCATTGGTCTTCTCTGGTAAATTGGATAGGATACTATGACCAATTGAGGTATCTTGGTGTAGCCGGTTCTGCTGTCATAATGGTCCGTAGTGCTAATTTTTCTTGATATTTGCTTCTGCAATCCGGAGCCCCTGAGAAGATCACTGCTAACGTTCCCCTGGGTTTTTGGAATCCTTTATCCTCGTGGTTGTCTTCTTCTCTTTTCTGATTGTCCTCTTTGGTGTTTTCCTTACTATCTTTTCTTGTGTATCGATCATTGAAAGTGTAGCAATTTCCGATGGTGTGCCTCCCACTAGGGTGCAATGGGCAACGTATGTTTTCAATGTCCTCATATCTTCTGGGTTTGGAAAACTTCTTTGATTTGTCGGCCATTGCCACATTATTGTCTGGTCTACGTTTTCTTTCTTGATGTCTGCTATTTCGGTGATTTTGCTTGTCCGAGTTGTCCTGGTTGCTTCTGTCCGGGAACCTCTCTCGTGTTTTTTCTTCTGCAGTAATCATCTTTTCTACTGTTCGTCTGAATTCTTCATTGTTTCTCGGATTTTCTTTGCAGAAGTCTTGAAATTGCCACCTAGCCACGATTCCGTGAGAGAAAGCTTCAATTACTTCTCGTTCGGTTATGTCATGCACTTGAGCTCGTAGTTCGCCGAATCATCGATAGTAATCTCTGAGACTTTCACCTCCCTTTTGCTTGAGTCCTTTTAGTTCTGCATGAGTGATTGGGTGTGTAATGATTCCTACGAAATTCTCACAAAAAGCTCTTTGCAAATCCTCCCAATTTCTGATAGATCCTGGGTTCAGTTTGTTGAACCATTGGAGGGGCATGGCCTCCAGTGCCATGGGAAAGAAAAGGGTTTTGATATCGTCGTCTCCTCTGGCTAGTTCAATTGATTGCGAATATATTCTGAGCCATTGCCTTGGTTCAGTTTTGCCATCATACTTGGAGTGGTTAGACGGTTTGAATTTGTGAGGTAATCGTACCAATGCAAGCCTGTTCGCGAAATAGGGGAACCTGTCGTGTGCCTTGGTTTCTTTGAATTCAGATTCGACACCTTCTTCTGGCCAACTGTCGTTCTGATGGGAATAATCTTGTGAGGTTGTCTGGGTAGGTACCCTACTCCTAGTCTTCCTTGGTTGCTCACATCGGTGGCCCTGATTATGTTCCTTCCTACTTCCTCCGTCATGGCTTCCACCCGGCCCAAGTCTTTCGAAAGCGGATTTCCTTTGATTTTGATCTTCTTGCCTGTGGGTTGTTGATCTAGCGGGTAGTCTTGATCGAGCTCTCTCTTCATGCGTTCTCGGGATCATCGATCGGAGCAAGTCCTGGAGCTATTCATACTTCTCATCAGGATGTGAAGTTGCTCCGAGTTCTTCTAACGCTTCTCGAATCTTATCGTAAAGGCGTATTTGCCGTGCGTCTTCCTTCGACTTCTCATTGCGATTTTCTTTTGTCGTACTCAGCCAATTCTGACTCATATCTGATCCAAGCTTCCCTGCGCTGCCTAGCACGGTGTTGGCGCCCTTGCTTCAACTTGTTTTTTCTTTCTCTAGCTTGTTTCTGACTTTCGGTTTCTCCATCGTAGCCCTGGGCAAAGGGTGATATGTTGGATTCTGATTCATCTGATGATCTGACATCGGGTGCTTCTGGGGGATTTAATGGTGACCGCGGACATCGAACCATGAGCACTTCTCGTGCGTGAGTCGTTCTGTTATTGGCGTTAGTTTTCATGCTGTCGGAGTCGCTGATAACTTTAGTAGATGCCTCGGTGTCATAGATCGAGTCTCCTTCTTGGTAAGGTAGAATAGCTGTTGTTGTTGTGCCGACTAGTTGGGTTTCGCTACCTTCAGGAACGGAACCTGGCCAGTGGATGATACAGTCTTGCGATGTTATCGTTAGCATGAGACCCTCCTGAGCTCCTGTCAGTGGTATCCCGAATCTTGGATTGAAAGATCTTTTGGACTGTCCCTGATAGGATTTTGCCATGTTGTCGAGCCCAAATGGAAAAGAACTTGACTTCTTGAAACAACTCTGAGGGTAATCCGAGTTGTTTTGGGTTGTGCTCTGGAATCTTGCCAAAAAAGAACTCGGTTTCTTGAAAGCACTCGGATAAAACTTCGCCTTGGAGCTTGAATTCGAATCGGATACGAGTGGTCGTGAAATCTGATTTGAATTGGATACTATGAGCTGCGTGAATCTTCTGGTGAGCTGATCCGTTGCAGTTGTTGAAATAGGAAATTCTTTATGATGATCTGGATCCTTGAGGAGATGGCCCTGAAGCTTGCCGTTGTTGTCTGCCTCGCAGATCCATGAGCCGAAGATGAAAGTTGATTCCGTCGGGAAGATTATGTTGTCGAGGTCCATCGAGCTCTCGGATGCAAAGTCGCCGAAAGCCCCTACCTGGCGCGCCAGCTGTCGATGTTTCACCACCGATAGCCTGCCACGGGGGTACCCGGGGCAGTATGTTCGGGCTTCGACGTATGCCGAACTCGATGGTTAACGTAAGAGACAGTCGATTTATCCTGGTTCAGGCCCTCGATCGTAGATCGAGTAATAACCTTACGTCTAGTCGGCCTTAGCCTTTGCGTTGGATTGATTGTGATATGCTGTGTTGTACAATTGTCGTCCCCCCTCTCAGGAGCCCTACCCTCCTTTATATAGTCAGGAGGCTAGAGTCCTGGTCGGTTTACAATGAGATTTCCTAGTAGGATTACTTAATAGTTCTACTACTAAGATTACATGGGAAGAAGTCTAGTCGGACTAGACCTTCTCTCTCCCTTGCAGGGTATCCTGTGGGTCCCGTGTCGACACATACTTATTGTAGTCTTCCGAGTCTAAAGAAAACTGTAGGTTCACTAGGTGGGTCGATCCTCGACCAATTGATCCGCATCAGCAGTGCATCTACTACATGTAGGATCAAATCTTTGATCTACAAAGGAAAGTTACCAGCGGGTACAAAGAAGACGAAGACGATGACAACAACAATGGTGCAAGTTCACATGAGGCACTCTGTAATGATCCATATTGCACCTGCCCTAATCACAAGAACAAAAGTACTCCACCGTCACCCCCGCCACCACCAACAATGGAAGGCTACTGTGGAGAAGGTGTAGCATAATTTGCTATATGGCCACA